>NC_069500.1:756344529-756526199 GCF_027579735.1 Bombina bombina
TAAAAACACAAGTTAGATAATAGAAATAAATTGGAAAGTTGTTAAAAATGGCTTGTTCTATTTGAATGATGAATGTTAATTTTGACTTTACTGTCCCTTTAAACTTTGATTACATTTAGGCTTAGTACTTTCTATTCTGTATTCTGTTAATTTATGTAGATTTTGGATACAGCAGTGTATTTAGTATTGTGATTTTACCAATTCTGAATGTGCTTTAAATATTTCTATGTAACGCTAACAAATTAAAATAAAATTCTGTATAACAATCTCTGTATGTTTTCATACAAATTGCATTTGTATTTTTTTATAAGTAAAGCAAGCCTATCAGTTTCAGAAAGTGGGAGGGACAGGGGAGTTTCCTAGGTATGTCTGAAGCTCTCATTATATTATTTAAAGTGCATGTAAAGTCAACGGAATAACTGTTCATCAAATTGTTTAATAGCAAAAATAAATGTTAGTTTAATTTATCATTTTTCTGTAATCTCCTTCGAAAAGTAAATATAAAGGTTTTAATTTCTTATACCTATCGCCGATTCCTCCGCCTGCCATTTTGGTCCCACATTTCTGTAATGATTGACACATCATTTTCTGAATATTTTTTTCACCCCCGGGGTGTCAGACCGGTTGTTCGCTACGTCATTTGCTTTAACTGCGCATGCGTGAACTAAACAATGACGTACTCAATTCTCCTCCGCGATTCGCGCATGCGCAATACTGAGATGCTTTAATTTATTCTAAGACTGGAGCTAATTGCGGTTATGAACGTTATTTTTTGCTATACGCATGCGCGTTTTGTCGGCAAGATTGAAAATGCATGCGCAGATGTCAGCACTGCCCGTGAACGAGCAGGACAAAAACCTCATCGAGTGGACATAATATATAGAAATGATGCAGTGTAAATCGGGTGAAATACAGGAAGAAGACGGTTGGGAGGAGTTAAAGTGCAATAACGGAGCTAAGTTGAAATTAAATTTTAAACATAATTATTCATCATATTCAAAAAATGTTATTGCGGTTTGCATATATCTAATATTGGGAGCAAGTATGTTTAACTACATAGAAAAATATTTACATTCACTTTAAGCATTTTACTGATATATCTCACCAGCATGTAAAGTTTGCTCACAATTCACATATTAACTGGAAGAAAGGCAATGTGTACTAAACTGAAAGCTAATACAAGTAAAGCTGTTGTGAGCACATTTTAGTTTAATTTGTATTTGCTGTAAATTTATCATTTATATCAGTGCAGGTGCTCCTGTGTTAACCTCACACTCCCCTGGATTTTCTATCCCAGAGAGCTTCATTACTTTCTATGGGAGGCAGCTCTCATCTCCCTTGGACTTTCAGGCTTCACAATTTTTCTTAGAGAATTAAAGGGTCACCAAAGTTACACCCTCTAATTCAACCAGTCAACAACGCTAGTCACACAGATATTTAGAGCATTCCATTTTGTTACTATAAAAGCCATTTCACAATTCAGAGAGCATGTGATTTCAAACAAATTTACTTCGTTTATCAAATTTGCTCCATTCTCTTGTTATCCTTTGTTGAATGGGAAGCAATGCACTACTGGGAGCTAGCTGAATGAAAAGATGCACTTATGTGTAGTTATCAAGCAGCAGCTAGTTCCCAGTAATTATATAACAGAAGTAAAGTATAAAGTTGTTTAAAATCCCATGCTCTGTCTGGCTCATGAAAGAAAAAGTTTTAGATTTATGTCCCTTTAAGCGAGTTCTGACCCTGAAAAGTCTAAACTATAATTTCTCTCTAGGCTGCAGAATTTTGAAAAATTATACCTTTCAGCTTCTTTATCATACGTGTACAGCACATTGGTGGCACCCAGTGTTTCTGAGGTGGCGGTACTCATATCATGTAAAGGGAGGGATGGCAATGGATCAGGAAGTTACAGTCCCACTAGCTGCAAAATATAATAAAACAATTTGCAGTTGGTTCACAGTTTTTGAGATATAGTCCATGGAAGGGATACTTTCACATCACTCAGTTACTTACTTATAACTAGCTCATCTCTATGACATATAGGGGATGATTGTCAGATTTAAAGGAATATGGTAAGGTAATCCTATGAATACACAAAATGTTTGGTTTGTAGCTGAATTATGCTAGGACCCAAAAATAAGACTGAAACAGAATTTGGGATAATCAACATTCAGCAATTAATACAGAAAGTATTATTCTTATACAGAGAGTAATGGATCAGAGTATAAGATTAAAGATTGTGTAAAGTCCAGGTAAATTAGTACTCATAGAAACCTGCAGAATGCTTTATACAGGATAAGTTGAAAAAGAGGTTCTGCTCAGCATTACAGACTGAAGTTAGTAAATGCAGCAAAAAAGGTAACAAAGTACTTGCAGTTAACTTGATACTTACAGCAAACAGGTGGTTGTTGACATAGCAAAAAAGAAACAGTGTCTCAGAATGCTGCTCAGCTTTACAAGCTGAAGTTAGTAAATGCAGCAAAATTGGTAACAAAGTACTTGCAGTTAACTTGATTCATACAGCTAACAGGTGGTTGATGGTTTAACAAAAAGGAAACAGTGTATCAGAATATTACCAGTATCAGAGGTAAAAAGAACTTGCAGTTTCTTATGCAGTTAAGGCTGGAAGACTTTGTGCTGTGAGCTTCTGCAGTCAAGTTCAGGGAAATCCGTAGTATTTGCACAAGGTAAAAGGACAGAGACCGTGTCTGCCAGAGTACAAAATGAAAAGTTAGCTTGAAGATCCACAATTCAGAATTGTGCTGAGAGGTATTCCAGCTGTAGGCAATATGACCAGAATAATCAAGCAAAGTTACTAGGGGGAAGTGAGGTTAAATAGGCTGGTGAGTGAAAAAGGGAGGATCCCACTTTAAAGGGATATTAGAGATCCCCCTTCACAAGGGATCCTCTCCGAGGATCAAAAAGAAGGTTTATGTGGGTACCTGATATGAAAAGTCTTAAGAAGCTTAGGAGCATGTACATCATTAATAGGGACCCATGTATCTTCTTCAGGGCCGTAACCCTTCCATCTTATCAAATACTCATGTTTTTCCGCTGAAGGTGAGAATCAAGGATGAATTCAATCTCAAATTCCTCATGATCATCAAATTGGATAGGAGGTTGATGAGGTTTGGTGCGATTGGAGTGATAAGGTTTTAGGAGTGAAACGTGAAATGATGGATGGATTTTATAAGAATCCGGAAGATCTAATACAACTGTACTGGCATTTAATATATTTTCTTTATAGAAAAAGGACCTATAAACCGGTGACCCAATTTTTTGGAGGGAAGGATGAGTTTCAAGTATTTGGTAGAAAGCCAGACTAAATCTCCCAGTTTATAGTTTGATCTAAAACACTGTCCAAGTCCATAGTAGTGTTTTTGGTTGGATTTAGCTTCTGTTAAGTGAAGTTTTAGTAGATCCAATCCTGCTTTTAGAGATGTAAAATAGTCATTTGCTCCTAGAGAATTGATGTTAGTATGGGATAAGGAAATGATTCTGGGATGGTAACCATAGGTGGCAAGAAACTAAGTTGTTTTAGTGGAAGTAAAAATGGAGTTATTGTATGAGAATTCAGTCATGGGTAGATAGGATAACCAGTCGTCTTGTAGGTGAGTTATGTAGCATCTGAGGTATTGTTCGAGGATCTGGTTTACCCTTTCTGTAAGCCCATTGGTCTGTGGATGGTAAGAAGTAGAGAATTTGGGAAGTATTTTGAGGATCTGGCAAAGGGCTTTACAGAAATGGGATGCGAATTGGCTTCCTCGATCAGTTATTATCGAGGTAGGTAAACCATGTAACTTTACAATGTGGGTCATAAAAACAATGGCAGTTTCTTTTGCATTTGGTAGTTTTCTCAATGGAATAAAGTGGGCTAATTTGGTGAGATGATCCACTACAACAAGTATTGTATTGTGATGTTGGGACAGTGGAAGTTCCACAATGAAATCCATTGAGACCGTTGTCCATGGGATGCGGTGTGGAGTCATAAATACGTGATAAAGCATATGCCTTTGTGTTTTGTGAACCTGGTCTTTAGGTTATTAAAGCTTGAAGATCCACAATTCAGAATTGTGCTGAGAGGTATTCCAACTGTAGGCAATATGACCAGAATTATCAAGCAAAGTTACTAGGGGGAAGTGAGGTTAAATAGGCTGGTGAGGGAAAAAGGGAGGATCCCATTTTAAAGGGATATTACACAGATTTTTTAAGATGCGGGCGGACATGAAATGTTTGTGCAATGCCGCCCCCTGCAGATTTGTGGCCATTCGGCTGCTAGCAGGGGTTGTCAATCATCCTGATTGTATCTGATTCGGTTGAGCAGCGGTCTTAAGATTATATATATATATATATATATATATATATATATATATATACACACATACTAGTCCTAAAGCCTGTTCACACGGGCCATTTTTTGCAGTATAGTGGTCCCACCCCTTGCTCTCTCTCTCCCCCTCTCTTTTGTGCTCTCTCCCCCTCTCTTTTGTGCTCTCTCCCCTCTCTTTTGCGGTCTCCCCCCCTCTCTTTTGCTCTCTCTTCCCCTCTCTTTTGTGCTCTCTTCCCCTCTCTTTTGTGCTCTCTCTCCCCCCTCTTTTGCTCTCTCTCCCCCTCTCTTTTGCGCTCTCTCCCCCTCTCTTTTGCGCTCTCTCTCGCTCTACCTCTCTTTTGCTCTCTCTTCCCCCTCTTTTGCTCTCTCTTCCCCTCTCTTTTGTGCTCTCTCCCCCTCTCTTTTGCGCTCTCTCTTCCCTCTCTTTTTAGCTCTCTCTCCCCCTCTCTTTTGCTCTCTCTCCCCCTCTCTTTTGCTCTCTCTCTTCCCTTCTCTTTTGTGCTCTCTCCCCTCTCTTTTGCTCTCTCTCCCCCTCTCTTTTGCACTCTCTCTCCCCCTCTCTTTTGCGCTCTCTCTCCCCCTCTCTTTTGCGCTCTCTCTCCCCCCTCTCTTTTGTGCTCTCTCTCCCCCTCTCTTTTGTGCTCTCTCTCCCCCTCTCTTTTGTGCTCTCTCTCCCCCTCTCTTTTGCGCTCTCTCTCCCCCTCTCTTTTTAGCTCTCTCCCCCCTCTCTTTTATTCTCTCTCTCCCCCCTCTCTTTTGTGTTCTCTCTTTTGCACTCTCTCTCTCCCCCCCTCTTTTGCATGCTCTCTCTCCCCCTCTCTTTTGTGCGCTCTCTCTCCCCTCTTTTTTGCACGCTCTCTCTCTCCTCTCTTTTGCGCTCTCTCTCTCTCCCTCTCTCTTTTGCACTCTCTCTCTCCCCCTCTCTTTTGCGCTCTCTCCCCCCACCTCTCTTTTGTGCTCTCTCACCCCCCTCTCTTTTGCTCCCTCTCTCCCTTTCTCTTTTGCTTTCTCTCCCCCCTCTCTTTTGCTCTCTCTCCCCCTCTCTTTTGCACTCTCTTTCCCCCTCTCTTTTACGCTTTCTCTCTCCCCCCTCTCTTTTGCACTCTCTCTCTCCCCCCCCTCTTTTGCGCGCTCTCTCTCCCCCTCTTTTGCGCTCTCTCTCTCCCCCCTCTTTTGCGCGCTCTCTCTCCCCCCTCTTTTGCGCGCTCTCTCTCCCCCCTCTTTTGCGCGCTCTCTCTCCCCCCTCTCTTTTGCGCTCTCTCTCTCCCCCTCTCTTTTGCGCTCTCTCTCTCCCCCTCTCTTTTGCGCTCTCTCTCTCCCCCTCTCTTTTGCGCTCTCTCTCTCCCCCTCTCTTTTGCGCTCTCTCTCTCCCCCTCTCTTTTGCTCTGTCTCGCTCTCCATTTTTTTTGCTCTCTCTCTCCATCCCTCTGTTTTGCTCTCTTTCCATCCCTCTCTTTTGCTCTCTCTCTCCCCCCTCTTTAGCTCTCTCTCTCCATCCCTCTCTTTTGCTCTCTCTCTCTCCATCCCTCTCTTTTGCTCTGTCTCTCTCTCCTTTTTTTTTTGCTCTTTCTCTCCATCCCTCTGTTTTGCTCTTTCTCTCCATCCCTCTTTAGCTCTCTCTCTCCATCCCTCTCTTTTGCTCTTTCTCTCCATCCCTCTCTTTTGCTCTCTCTCTCCCCCCCCTCTTTAGCTCTCTCTCTCCATCCCTCTTTTGCTCTCTCTCTCCATCCCTCTCTTTTGCTCTCTTTCTCCCCCTCTCTATTGCTCTCTCCCCCCCTCTCTTTCTCTCTCTCTCCCCCCTCTCTTTTTCTCTCTCTCCCCCATCTCTTTTTCTCTCTCTCCCCCATCTCTTTTTCTCTCTCTCCCCCATCTCTTTTTCTCTCTCTCCCCCATCTCTTTTTCTCTCTCTCCCCCATCTCTTTTTCTCTCTCTTCCTCTCTATTGCTCTCTCTCCCCCTCTCTTTTTCTCTCTCTTCTTTCTATTTTGCTCTTTCCCCTCTATTTTGCACTCTCCCCTCTCTTCTGCTCTTCCCCCTCTCTTTAGCTCTTTCCTATCTTTTTGTCTCTCCTCGTTCTATTTCTCTGCCCTCACTCTCGCGCCTGGCCACGCCCCCGGTCACGCCCGACCACATTCCGCACGGTCACGCCAATGCTCCCGCTCGACCACACCCACTTTTACTGCAACAGCATGTCAGGTAAGGCCAGGTGTGTTTGTCCTCGTGCTGTCTCTACTGTGCATGACAGCTTCGGACAAACACACTTTTTCTTTTATATAATAGGATATATATATATATATATATACATACATACATACATACATACATACAGTATATATATATCCATCTTTAGACATTTATATGTATATATCTCAATGTTAAAGCCCTTTGCAGCCTTTTTTCCCTAACACCTGAGACCTCGTATATTTGAGCCCTTATTTTGTGCATATTTTTTTTAAAATAATTTTTATTAGATAGTGTTGTTATGAGTGGAACTGTACTTTGTAATGTATTTGTGATGTGTTTTGTGCAACTTTTTTGTTTTGCGAAACAGTTAACCAGAGCTCTAAGGATCCTTATTCTAGTGTAAATTACGATTGTCCTCAAGCGATCTCATTAACATTCAACTTGTAATACAAGAGGTAAACCTGATGTGTGCAAACACCCGTGTAACTGTTAGTGCTCCACTTGTAATCTGACCCTTAAAGGGACAGTATACTGAAATAGTTTTTCCCTTAATGTGTTTACAATTATTTTTTACCAACTGCAGTGTAAAAAATGTATGAAAAATAGCTTTTAAGGTTTATTTGTGTATATTAAAGCTCTGATTTTGTGTTTTGAAGCCACAACCTAATAAAATGGGTTGAGCTTGTAGGTATAATCAGATTCATTATTGTATCACATTGTGTACATATACCTCCTTCTTTAGCTTATATCTATCCATAAAACAATCACCAATACTTGGATAGAACAATGGAAAATCATCATTGTATTACCTTATCTCTTCTATAACCCACTGGGAGTGTAATTTCTTCTGCTGGTTGTGTTTACAAAGCTTATCTATAGCTTGGACCTGCGGCCCCAAACTTTCAGAATAGGTGGGGATACCACTTGCTAAATCAACTATTTCAAATGCCAATATAAGGGTAAAGGAGCTACTTGTAAACAATTTAATACACCCCAGCAGGTAAAGGGGATCATTGGGAACAAATTAAAGGGGAGAATTTTTTTTTGAGTAATCTGTCCCTTTAAATGGCAGCTCTTCTAATTAATTGGACTGGCATTGAAAATCACACAAACTTGTATAAAATGTACAGACTGAATGGAGGATCAAATTCCTTGGTTGATACCCACAAGCAAGCATTTGTGAGGATCTCCTTTTTATTATTTGTCAATTATCAGCTTTACAATATAAAGCAAATGTTTAAATTTTGACCAAATCCACTCCAATAGACCTATTATTATTGATCTAAGGTGTGGTCTCTATTTTCTGTGCTTTGCAGATGTCTTGTAATTTAACAGTTTGCAAAATATGTAGGATGGGAGTTCTCAGGGCTATATTTATTATGGTTATCACTATTATTGTTGACATGGACAGATGTATGAGGTAGGCTTTATTCTTTATCATTTTACAGTCTCAAAGTCCATTACACTGCACAAACTAACTCTACTTCCATTCAAGTCAATATTATCTTTATTAAGTTGCCTAAATCAGTCAACTATTCCCAGGTGTGCTATCTGAAATATATAATGAGTTTCTCATAACTCCTGATAGCTTATATGTTTGCTTTGCTTCTCAAATAATAGGAGAAATGTTTGTGGATTTAAATGTTCTTAATATTTCTAGCAAAAGATAAATAAATCCATTAGTGTTTTGTTTTTTTTGGGTGCGGACATTAAGTATGTAGTAACACAATCTGTTACCTTTGTTGCTTTTTGATCACTGTGTATGCCCGATGTGCAAAACCCAGCAAATAATTTTTTAATGAATAAAAGAAAACATGTTTAAAAATATTAGTAGATTTTAGTAGATTTATATCATATTTTGTACAATAAAGATTTATTTGTGTTAACTTTCTTTAAACAACAATGAATATAAATAGTTAAATTAATTTCATTAGATTAATCCTATCCCTACATGAGTATGTATACTGCAATTCTATGTGTCTCTATTCACCGTCAACTTTCCGCTGCTACTTCTATAGGGGGATACCTACGTTTCCCCTCATAATCAAGGATTATTTATACAGGGTAACGTTATCTCCAAGGCTCTGAAATTGTAGACAAAAGCAGCTAATGAATGGAACTTTATGATTGTATGTTTACTATATGTATAATAAAAACAGAATTTATGCTTACCTGATAAATTACTTTATCTTACAGGTGTATTCAGTCCACGGATTCATCCTTACTTGTGGGATATTCTCAATCCCTACAGGAAGTGGCAAAGAGAGCACGCAGCAAAGCTGTCCATATAGCTCCCCTCAGGCTCCGCCCCCCCAGTCATTCGATCGACGGTTAGGAGAAAAAGGAGAACCATAGGGTGCAGTGGTGACTGTAGTTATTGTAAATTAAATTTGAACCTGACTTAAATATCAGGGCGGGCTGTGGACTGAATACACCTGTAAGAGAACGTAATTTATCAGGTAAGCATAAATTCTGTTTTCTCTTACTTGGTGTATTCAGTCAACGGATTCATCCTTACTTGTGGGATACCAATACCAAAGCAATAGGACACGGATGAAGGGAGGGAACAAGTCAGGTAACCTAAACGGAAGGCACCACTGCTTGCAAAACCTTTCTCCCAAAAATAGCCTCCGAAGAAGCAAAAGTATCGAATTTGTAAAATTTGGCGAATGTATGCAGTGAAGACCAAGTCACTGCCTTACAAATCTGTTCAACAGAAGCCTCATTCTTGAAAGCCCATGTCCATGTGGAAGCCACAGCTCTGGTGGAATGAGCTGTAATTCGTTCAGGAGGCTGCTTACCAGCAGTCTCATAAGCCAATCGGATGATGCTTTTCAGCCAGAATGAAAGAGAGGTAGCAGTCGCTTTCTGACCTCTCCTCTTACCAGAATACACAACAAACAAGGATGATGTTTGTCTGAAATCTTTAGTTGCTTTTAAATAGAACTTTAAAGCACGAACCACATCAAGATTGTGCAACAGTCGTTCCATCTTAGAAACTGGATTAGGGCACAGAGAAGGAACAATGATTTCCTGGTTAATATTCTTATTAGAAACCACCTTTGGAAGGAAACCAGGTTTAGTACGCAAAACAACTCTTCGAGCAGAAGAAATAGCTACTAAAAACAAAACTTTCCAAGATAATAACTTGATATCTATGGAATGCAAAGGTTCAAACGGAACCCCTTGAAGAACTGAAAGAACTAAATTTAGACTCCATGGAGGAGCCACAGGTCTGTAGGACAGGCTTGATTCTAACTAAGGCCTGTGCAAACACCTGAACGTCTGGTACAACTGCCAGACGCTTGTGTAACAGAATAGACAGAGCAGATATCTGTCCTTTTAAGGAACTAGCTGACAGACCTTTCTCCAAACCTTCTTGGAGAAAAGACAATATCCTTGGAATCCTAACTTTACTCCACGAGTAACCCTTGGATTCACACCAACAAAGATATTTCCGCCATATCTTATTGTAAATTTTCCTGGCGACAGGCTTTCTGGCCTGTATCAGAGTATCTATAACTGATTCAGAGAAACCCCGCTTAGCTAGGATTAAGCGTTCAATCTACAAGCAGTCAGTTGCAGAGAAACTAGATTTGGATGTTTGAAAGGACCTTGGATTAGAAGATCCTGCCTCGATGGCAGTTTCCATGGTGGGACCGATGACATGTCCACTAGGTCTGCATACCAAGTCCTGCGTGGCCACGCAGGCGCTATCAGAATTACCGAAGCCTTCTCCTGTTTGATTCTGGCTATTAGCCGAGGGAGAAGAGGAAACGGTGGAAAGACATAAGCTAGACTGAATGACCAAGGCGCTATTAATGCATCTATCAATGCCGCCTTGGGATCCCTGGATCTGGATCCGTAAAGGGGAAGTTTGGTGTTCTGACGGGACGCCATCAGATCCAACTCTGGAATGCCCCAAAGCTGGGTCAGCTGAGCAAAAACCTCCGGGTGGAGTTCCCACTCCCCCGGATGGAAAGTCTGATGACTTAGAAAATCCGTCTCCCAGTTGTCTACCCCTGGGATGTGAATTGCAGATAGATGGCAGGAGTGATCCTCCACCCATTTGATAATCTTGGATACTTCCTTCATCGCTAGGGAACTCTTTGTCCCCCCCTGATGATTGATGTACGCTACAGTCGTGATGTTGTCCGACTGAAATCTGATGAATTTGGCCTCTGCTAGTTGAGGCCACGCCTGGAGCGTGTTGAATATCGCTCTCCGCTCCAAAATGTTTATCGGGAGAAGAGATTCTTCCCGAGACCATAGTCCCTGAGCCTTCAGGGAGTTCCAGACCGCACCCCAGCCTACCAGACTGGCATCGGTCGTGACAATGATCCACTCCGGTCTGCGGAAACTCATTCCCTGAGACAGGTGATCTTGAGACAACCACCAGAGAAGAGAGTCTCTGGTCTTTTGGTCCATTTGAATTTGAGGAGATAAATCTGCGTAATCTCCATTCCACTGTTTGAGCATGCACAGTTGCAGTGGTCTGAGATGGATTCGGGCGAAAGGGACTACGTCCATTGCCGCAACCATTAAACCAATTACTTCCATGCACTGAGCCACGGAAGGCCGAGGAATGGAATGAAGAACTCGGCAAGTATTCAACAGTTTTGACTTTCTGACTTTCTGACCTCTGTCAGAAAGATTTTCATTTCTACCGAGTCTATTAATGTTCCCAGAAAGGGAACCCTTGTGAGCGGGGACAGAGAACTCTTTTCTACGTTCACCTTCCACCCGTGAGACCTTAGAAAGGCCAGAACGATGTCCGTATGAGCCTTGGCTCTGTGAAAGGACGACGCCTGTATTAATATGTCATCTAGGTAAGGTGCTACTGCAATGCCTCGCTGTCTTAGCACCACCAGAAGGGACCCTAGCACCTTTGTGAAAATTCTGGGAGCGGTGGCCAACCCAAAAGGAAGGGCCACGAACTGGTAATGTTTGTCCAGAAAGGCGAACCTTAGGAACTGATGGTGATCTTTGTGGATAGGTATATGTAGGTACGCATCCTTTAGATCCACGGTAGTCATATATTGACCTTCCTGGATCATCGGCAAGATTGTCCGAATGGTTTCCATCTTGAAAGACGGAACTCTGAGGAATTTGTTTAGAATTTTTAGATCCAGGATTGGCCTGAAAGTTCCTTCCTTTTTTGGAACTACGAACAGGTTTGAGTAAAAGCCCAGTCCTTGTTCTGCAATTGGAACTGGGTGTATCACTCCCATTTTTAGTAGATCTTCTACACAGCGTAAGAACGCCTGTTCTTTGTTTGGTCTGAAGACAAACGAGAAATGCGGAACCTTCCCCTTGGTGGAGAGTCCTTGAATTCTAGAAGATACCCCTGAGCAACTATTTCTAATGCCCAGGGATCCGGAACATCTCTTGCCCAAGCCTGAGCAAAGAGAGAAAGTCTGCCCCCTACCAGATCCAATCCCGGATCGGGGGCTACCTCTTCATGCTGTCTTGGTAGCAGGAGCAGGCTTCTTGGCCTGTTTACCCTTATTCCAGCCCTGCAAGGGTTTCCAGGTTGCCTTGGGCTGGGAAGCGTTATCTTGCTTTGCGGCAGCAGAGGTTGCAGCAGGTCTGCTCCTGAAGTTGCGAAAGGAGCGAAAATTAGCCTTGTTTTTGGCCTTAAACGACCTATCTTGTGGAAGGGCATGGCCCTTGCCTCCAGTGATATCTGAAATAATTTATTTCAGCTCTGGGCCGAAAAGGGTTTTCCCCTTGAAGGGAATATTTAACAGTTTTGTTTTGGACGACACATCTGCCGACCACGATTTGAGCCAAATCGCTCGTTGCGCCACGATGGCAAAACCTGAGTTTTTCGCCACTAGTTTAGCTAATTGGAAAGCGGCATCAGTGATAAAAGAATTAGCCAGCTTTAAAGCGTGAATTCTATCCATGACCTCATCGTATGAAGTCTCCCTCTGGAGCGACTCCTCCAGGGCCTCGAACTAAAAAGCCGCTGCAGTAGTTACCGGGATAATGCAGGCAATTGGTTGAAGCAGAAAACCTTGCTGAACAAAAATTTTCTTCAGCAATCCTTCCAATTTCTTATCCATAGGATCTTTGAAAGCACAACTGTCCTCTATTGGTATAGTTGTACGCTTAGCCAGTGTTGAAACAGCCCCCTCTACCTTAGGGACCGTCTGCCACGCGTCCCGCCTAGGGTCGCTTATGGGGAACATTTTCTTAAAGATAGGGGGGGAGCAAAGGGTACACCTGGTCTCTCCCACTCCCTAGTCACAATATCCGCCACCCTCTTTGGGATCGGAAATGCCTCAGTGTATACAGGGACCTCTAAATATCTGTCCATTTTACACAATTTTTCAGGGACCACCGTTGGGTCACAATCATCTAGCGTAGCTAAAACCTCTTTAAGCAGGACGCGGAGGTGTTCCAGCTTAAATTTAAACGCTAAGGAATCTGAATCTGCCTGCTGAGAAACTTTTCCTGTGTCAGAAATTTCTCCCTCAGACAGCCCTTCCCTCACTGCTACCTCTGAGTTTTGTGAGGGTACAACAGATAAATTATCCAAAGCTTCGGATTGCTCATCCTCTGTATTTAAAACTGAGCTATCGCGCTTTCTTGGAAAAACTGGCAGTTTGGATAAAAATGCTGCAAGGGAATTATCCATTACTGCTGCTAATTGCTGTAAAGTAATAGGCGCCAATGCGCTAGAGGTACTAGGCATCGCTTGCGCGGGCGTGACTGGTGTAGACACATGGGGGGAGGAAGGAGGACTATCCTCATTACCCTCCGTTAAGGAATCATCTTGGGCAGCATTTTTAATTGTCACTGGATGATCCTTAAAATGCTTAGATGTTTTTGCACACTTTAAACATAAATGCAATGGGGATACTGCCATGGCTTTTGAACATAAAGAACAAGGTCTATCTGAAGGCTCAGACATGTTTGACAGACTCAGACAACACTAAAATATTGAAAAAAATACTTTTTGAAAAAACGTTACTGTCTCTTTAAATATTAAAAAGGCACACACTTTTTTTCAAAATCATCAAAAAACATCCGATCTTAATGAAATTTTCACCACATGATCCTAATGCCTTGAAATAATTGCACACAAGTTTTCAAATCGTTTAACCCCTTAATGCCCAAACCGGAGCAAAATGAAGTAAACACCCGGTTTAACCCACTACAGTACTATGCCACAGTCTTTGCTGTGGCTTTACCTTCCTTTAGGGTTATTTGCAGGTGTAAATTAAGCCTCCCTGAAGTCCTCCTGTACTCTAAAGGCTCTGCACATGAAGCTGCGTGGAGCTGTGTTGCAAATCAACTGCGCAATTGAGGCGCGAAAATGAGGCCCCCTCCTTGCTACTTGTTAGAGCGGCAAAGAGAATGACTGGGGGGCGGAGCCTGAGGGGAGCTATATGGACAGCTTTGCTGTGTGCTCTCTTTGCCACTTCCTGTAGGGATTGAGAATATCCCACAAGTAAGGATGAATCCGTGGACTGAATACACCAAGTAAGAGAAAAGTGGGGGTTTTTTCTGGTAATTATTACCAATCAGTAACAAAGCAGATGAACTCATAAATCCTAAAAATGGACAAAATGTGCAAAGGTAAATATATAGTTTGAGCTTTGACTAACATAGTTTTTCATCCCTTACTAAATCAAGGTAAACTAAACTTAACAAAACATGCTGTTTTTACCAAACTCACTTTTTAGCAGCGTTTCTCAGCTCAACTACTCTCCAAGTCAAAACACACTCTGGAAACTCTCTCTCCACTTTGCAGCTGGAGAATAAATTGCTTTCATTTGATTAAACACAGGTGATTAATCCCTTTCTGATTCCTCACTATCAGCTATGTGTAAACTAAGGAGTGGAACACTGGCCCGCCCTCTCTCCAATGTTCCACCCCAGGGACCCCAAAAATACAGCAGCTTTATTCCTAGCCACATTTTACACAATACATTTCCATGAGGTTTAGAAATCAAATAAACATTTTAACAATGTAGGAGAAATATAAACCTGGTCACTCACAATTCCCTTGTCCCTGTCACACATCCCCAGCCCTTTGCTCTATAGTAACATTAAAAGGTTGCAGACTAAGGAACCACCTGGTCACTCTGGCATTGTTCTTCTTATTTTGCCTCATCCATGTTAACGGAGCATGGTCAGTAAATAATCTAAACTTTCTTCCAAGCAGGTAAAATCTTAAAGTTTCCAAAGCCCATTTGATGGCTAAATATTCTTTCTCTACTACAGAGTACCTATGTTCATGGGAATTCATTTTTCTACTTAAAGGGACAGTCTACACCAGAATTTGTATTGCTTTAAAAGATAGATAATCCCTGTATTACCCATTTCCCAGTTTTGCATAACTAACACAGTTATAATAATATACTTTTAACCTCTGTGATTATCTTGTATCTAAGCCTCTGCAAACTGCCCCTTTTTTCAGTTCTTTTGACAGACTTGCGGTCTAGCCAATCAGTGCCTGCTCCCAGATAACTTCTCGTGCACGAGCACAATGTTATCTATATGAAATACGTGAACTAACACCCTCTAGTGGTGAAAAACTGTTAAAATGCAATCTGAAAGAGGTGGGCTTCAAGGTCTAAGAAATTAGCATATGAACCTCCTAGGTTAAGCTTTCAACTAAGAATACCAAGAGAACAGAGCAAAATTGGTGATAAAAGTAAATTGGAAAATTGTTTAAAATTACAAGCTCTATCTGAATCATGAAAGTTTATTTTGGCCTAGACTGTCCCTTTAAGTACATAACAGGGTGCTTTTCTCCCCCATGCACTTGAGAATGTACTGCTCCCAAGCCTACATCAGATGCACCTGTCTGTGCTACAAATTCTTTAGAGAAATCTGGAGCCATCAATACTGGGTCAATAAAATTGTGTAAGATATATTTCTCTGGTCTTTTCAATACTAAGGTGCCCTTCTAGCACATAACTATGGGCTAGTTTCAAAACTGTATTTCTGTAAGACTTAGGAACCAATAATTGCTCTGTTATACA
Source organism: Bombina bombina (assembly GCF_027579735.1). Classification (NCBI taxonomy): domain Eukaryota; kingdom Metazoa; phylum Chordata; class Amphibia; order Anura; family Bombinatoridae; genus Bombina; species Bombina bombina. The sequence goes on from NC_069500.1 coordinate 756,360,042, forward strand.
GACAATATCAAGTATTTGAACTCTATCTATTTTTTCTGGCTGAAGCAAAGCACTTTTTACTAAAGTAACTTCACTCCCTGAATCAAGAAGTGCTTGTACATTCTTCCCCTCCACATTCACAGATCTTAAATTACTAGTACACATAGCACTGGACACAAAAGACATTTTGGTGCAGGTTAACATTGTACTATGCCTGTCCCTTGCACCCATATTACATCCCTTTGTGCAGTTACGTGCAATATGCCCTAACTCTTGACATTCAAAACATCTTATTTGTTCATCAGTTTGGCCTCTTAGCCATAATGGTTCCCTAGGGAGCCATTTCCGACCATAGTTATATTGTCCCTGATTATGAACAGACCTCTGTGCTTCTGTTTTTCCACTTGTTTTTTTTTATAAAGCAGCTTTGATTTAGGTTGAGGTTAATTAGTGTGCAATTCCTTAGCAGTAAAATATCTCTCAACCAGGCTAATCATTTCTTCTGTGTCTTTAGCATCCCCTTGACTGACCCACTGTTGAAGTCCAGTTGGCAGATTCCTGAGAAATCGATCCATTGCAACCATTTTTATTACATTTGTGGCTGCATTAATATCCGTCTGAGCAAGACTTAGCAGTTCATACATTTGTGCTCTTGTAGGTTTTCCCATCTCAAACACCCAATTATTAAATCTTTGGGCACTAATTGCAGGTGTTACTCCTAAGCGTGTTAAAATTTCAGTTTTTAGTTTCTTATAATCTTGAGCTTGGCTGTGAGACAAATCCTCATATGCTTTCTGGGCTTCTCCACTAAGATATGGTGAGAGTAGCCCTGTCCTCTGTTCAGGTGGCCACTTTTCTCTGTCAGCAATCCTCATAAAAGTTGTGAGGTAAGCCTAAATATCATCCGTCTCTGACAACTTATGCAGAAAGTAATTTGCTTGAATATAGTGCCCACTATCCACAGTGGGGATAGCTGCAGATGGCTGTAGAACTTGCTGCAATACATTAACAAGTATAGCTCTATCCTCTGACTGAGCATCCATCATGCTGCTAACTTGTGCAGTCAGCAAGCGATTTGTTTCCTGCTGTACAGTAGTAGCTTTCACCAAAGCTTTCACCAGCTCCTCCATTTTATAAAACCTCTCCTCTTGGAAGTAACAGATAACACCAAGGCAGGTATATGTCTTAAAAGCACAGTGTCACTTTTGTTTCCAACAGTTTATAGCAAAAATTTTCTTAGTGCAGCTTGCAGAAAACTTTTATACACGCAGACCATATTTGTGGAATGCCTGCATTCTCCACCATATTGTAACCAGCACCCACTCCTGGTGCCTGGTTTCAAGGAAATAGCACAGTCCTTTAGGGTATAAATGACACAGCCTTGCTAATATAAACAGTCAGTTTTATTTTCACTGTGCAAGTGCAGATTACAGCAATTTGTGCTGTTAAAGGGACATAAAACAAGTTGGGATAGAGACAAAATATAATAATATGTACTTTAATTACTTTACTTGCAAATTTATACTGCAGTGCCTCACCATTAACACTTTCTTTTAAGTGTCTGAATTGTACAGCTCTAACTCCCCCCACACAATTCCTTATATGGCTGCATCTATATCCACTTTTGCTTTTGTAGAATACAAGACTTTAACACTCATTATCTGCTGGAGCATGCCTAGAAGAAAATAAACTGCTGTGAACTCAGTTAAAATACAATGCATGTGTTTCTGATGTTAAACAATGATAAGGGTGGGGGTAGATCAGTCGTCTCCAGAGAGCACAGCTATGTAAGTCATTTTGCTTATTTTTGAATAGTGCATGGAGTTCCAAAAAATTGATTGGCATTCTTGCCTCCCGAGGATTCAAAACTGCTTGTGCTGTCAGAGACCCCCACACAGCTCCCTAACCTAAAATACTTGGATCTGTGGTGATCACAGACCAGGTATGACAAGCAAAAGTAGCCCCCTGAGTAATAGACTGATGATTCAGCCACCATGTCAGAGATAGGTGTGTGCTGGGTCTAAGAATATCACTTGGGATATCTGAGTATAATCCTTGCATCATTGGCACAGCATACAAAGCTAAAGATGTTTCATATGAAATCAAGCAAATGGAATTGCGTCTGAAGCTGCAATCATTAGGCCTTGTACTTCCATACACAGAGCCACTTAAGGGAATGAGAGAGACTGAAGGTTCAAGCTGATATCAATTTTATTTATCTAAGTGTCATAGATACTAAATCTATCTGGAAACCTAAAAAAGGTGACCTGCATCTGAATCAAGGAACTCTTTGGTAAATTGATCATCCAACCATGTATTTGAAGAAACAACAACAGTTGTTTTGTGTGAGATTCTGCTAAATGAGAAGATTGAGCCAGTACCAAGATATCTCCCAGGTAAGGAAATACTGCAAAACCCTGAGTTTTGATTACAAATAAAAGGGCATTTAGAACCTTGGTAAAGATTCTTGGAGCTGTAGCTAGACCAAATAGAAAAGCAACAAACTGATAATTCTTTTCAAGAAAGGAAAACCTCAGAAACTGGTAATGTTCTGGGTAAATTGGGATGTGAAGGTAAGCATCCTGTAAATCTATTGTGGACGTAAAGTGACCTTGTTGAATAAAAGGCAGAATAGTCTTGATCAATGCTCCCTCTAAGGTGCACAGTTTTTCCTTCCTGGTGTAGTGCAGGCAGAATGTCAGGCCGTGCAACACCGGAGGGATGGGGAAAGTGAGGTATCGCCAGGGCCATTTTTAAGTGAGCACAAAGGCTCCTTAAGGGGGGGGGGATGTGTTGCACTGTCAGCACCATCTCAGAGTTTCGGAGCTGTATACAGGAAGCAGGCTGCAGCTTTTATAAAATCTCTCAGAGTGTGCAGGGCCAAGCGGTGCAAAGCGGTTGTTAAAGATTAAGGGAAAGATTACATATGCGGCATCGCCCGCAAAAGCCGGTGACGCCGGTTTTTACGCGGTATTGGTCTCACATATACAGCGCAGCATATAAATGCGTTGCGTATATTTCACCTGTCGCCCGCAATTTTTACTCCCATAAGCTAACATAGAACGCGTTGCAAATCGGTATCACATATTTAGAGCAAGGACTTACGCGGCGAAAATTGAGAAATTTTACTCTATTTTCACCTCGCCACACATAGGCAGGCGCAGCAAGACTTGCGTTGAGTATTTGAGCACCGTAACCCCCTGAAAATAGTAATTAACACCTAACGCATGAGCAATATCTATCTACCTCCTGAAAATAACTAACACCTAACGCATGCGCAATATCTATCTACCTGTCAACCATCATCCCCCCACCGCAATAACTAATAAACTATTTTAACCCCTAATCCTCCAATCCCCACATGGCAAAACATCTAATTAACCTATTAACCCCTAAACCACCATCACCCCACAATGCAATATACCTTAATAAACTATTAACCCCAATCCACCATTCACCCATATCGCAAAGTACCTTTTAAAAACTATTAACCCCTAAACCGCCATCCCCCACAAACGCAATAAACTTAATTAACCTATTAACCCCTAATCCGCCAAACCCACAACGCAATAGTCCTAATAAAAATATTAACTCCTAAACCGCCAAACCCACACAATGCAAATAATGAACTAAATTACTAAGCCCCCTAACCTAACATCCCCTAACCTAAGACCCCCTAAATTAAAAAATGCTAAGTTACAATTAAAATAAAAAAAGCTAACATTAAAAAAAAACTAAAATTAAATTAATCTAAGATTACAAAAGAAAATACAAAATTCTAACATTACATAAAATAATAAACCAAATTGTCAAAAAAATCAAAATTAAACCTAATCCCTATGAAAATAAAAAAGCCCCCCAAAATAAAAGCACCCCCTAATCTAATGCTAAACTACCAATAGCCCTTACAAGGCCTTTTGCAGGGCATTGCCCTAAGTTAAACAACTTTTGCCTTAAAAAATACTAAGTCCCCCCTCTAACAGTAAAACACCCCACCTACCAAAATAAAAAAATCTAACAATAAAAAATCCTAAACTACCTATTGCCCCTAAATGGACATTTGTATGGGCATTGCCCTTAAAATGGCATTCAGCTCTTTTACTGCCCTTAAAAGGGCATTCAGCTCTTTTTCAAAGGCTCATTAAAACCCTAATCTAAAAAAAAAAAGTCTAACCCCCATATATGTACTCACGGTTCCTGAAGTCCGGTGGTGAAGTCTTCCTCCAATCTTCTATCTTCTTCCAGGAACAAGCCGGCACGTTAGGGGTTAATAGTTTTAATAGGCACGTTACGATGTGGGTTAATGGCAGATTAGTGGTTAATAGTTTTAGTAGGGACTTTGTGATGTGAGTTAATGGCAGATTAGGGGTTAATAATTTTAATAGGGATTTTGCGATGTGGGTGAATGGCGGATTAGGGGTTAATACATTTATTAGGTCGTTTGCGATGTTGGAGTTGGCGGATTTAGGGGTTAATACTTTTATTAGGTAGATTGTGATGTGGGTGAATGGCGGATTAGGGGTAAATAGTTTAATTAGGCATAATGCGTTGTGGGGGGATTGCCGGTTTAGGGGTTAATACTTTTACTATTAGTTCCGATGTGGGTTTGATGGCGGATATAGTGGTTTTATGGTTTATTTTTGGGAGGTGGGTTAGACTTTTACGGGAGATTTAAAAAAAAAAATTCTTAAATGCCAGCAGTTTATAAAGTGCCATAAGTCACTGGCGACTCCAGAAATTTGTATTTACGCTCATTTCTAGACATTGCTAGTTTATCCGACTTACGACACTTTATGAACTGCCGGCGCCGTATATGTGATACCCCGAGGTTATATTACGGGCGCGGGTTACAGCAGTTACGCTGAAGCTTGCGCTACATATGTAATTTTGCCCTAAATCAGCACCTCTTGGCCCTGCACACTCTGAGAGATTTTCTAAAAGTTTAGTGAGCCAGTAATGAGGAACGTACCATGGAGAGAGCAGGCATGGAAGAAATGCAGTCCACTCGCTGAAGTTTAAAACCCCTGCAGATTGGCTAGTTTACCCCTCAGATTTCCATATTGTAACCATGACCGCTTAAACCACATCCACAAGTCACGGTCCCCATCTTCCAGGATTGTTAGAGGTAGGTGGAACAGTATTTTCATTAACATATCGTTAGCTGACAGTTTTGAACACTATAAATGATTGAGCTCTAAAGCATTGCATTAAAGGGAAAAGGGTGACTTTGTATCTGCAACTATTATCCCCCACCACTACAAAAAAAAATAAAAGACTTGTGTTGTGTTGTGCAAACTGAGCTCCCCAGTAAGGAGATGCAGCAAACAGATAAGCTTCATAATGAAGTCACACTTTAAGGTGTAAAACTTACTTTCTTACCTTCCTTAAAGTGATGGTATATTTTCACTAATTAAAGGGCCATAATACCCAAATGTTTAAACACTTGAAAGTGATGCAGCATAGCTGTAAAAAGCTGATTAGAAAATATCACCTGAACATCTCTATGTAAAAAAGAAAGATATTTTACCTCAAAACTTCCTCAGTAGCCACATCCCATTGTAAAGGATTTCTAAGCAGCATATTAGTATGTCTGTCCCGGGACAAATGAAAGGATGAGCTTCGTGAATTCTCATATTATTTCACCAATCAGGTAATGGAAGCTTACTATGAAATCTCATGAGAGTTAAGTGAAATCTCATGAGATCACAGTAAGAGTTCATGACCTCAGCACTGCTGATGCTGATTGGCTGCTGTTCATTTCTTAATTTTTTTAATTTTTTTACCTGCAGCTGGGAGCAGCTGAGTATAACTTTTTACACAGAACTTACTCTGCTGAGCTGAGGAGATTGTGAGGTAAAATATCTTCCTTTTTTACATAGAGATACTCAGGTGATATTTTCCTGTCAGCTTTTTACAGTTATACTTCATCAGTTTCAAGTGATTTAGCATATGAGTATTATGTCCCTTTAAGCAATCGATTAATAATCATCAAGTACTTACAACATAAATCGCCAAGTTTTTTTGGTAATTTAATTATTCCTATATCTAATAAATTTGTATTTTACTTACAGAGTGTTACCGCTCCTTGCTCCTCCCCTGGCATTACTTCTGGTTATTATCGTCATCCCAGCGAGAGAGCTGAACCTCCCCTCTCCACGTCAGAGCATTGGCATGTCAATCTTCATGCTTCGCTCAGTGCATGCGTGTCTTTATGTATGCAATATGCAATTCAACGCTATCGCACTCTCAGGCAAGGATACAAGAGGTAGGTAGTGATGTCGCGAACATACAATTTTGCGTTTGCGAACCGCGAACGCGAACTTCCACAAAGTTCGCGAACGGGCGAACTGCCATTGACTTCAATAAGCAGGCGAATTTTAAAACCCACAGGGACTCTTTCTGGCCACAATAGTGATGGAAAAGTTGTTTCAAGGGGACTAACACCTGGACTGTGGCATGCTGGAGGGGGATCCATGGCAAAACTCCCACGGAAAATTACATAGTTGATGCAGAGTCTGGTTTTAATTCATAAAGGGCATAAATCACCTAACATTCCTAAATTGTTTGGAATAACGTGTTTTAAAACATCAGGTATGATGTTGTATCAATCAGTTAGTGTAAGGGTTACGCCCGCTTCACAGTGACAGACCAAACTCCCCGTTTAACGCATCGCAAACAACCGCAAACAGTCCATTTGCACAACCGCAAACTCCCCATTTGCACAAGGTTGGATACCAAGCTAGCCATGTTCCGTTCCTTGTCCTCACTTATGTCATTGAAGGTCTCTTCCTCCACCCAGCCACGTACAACACCAAGGGTCCCCGAAAGGTGACAACAAGCCCCCTGGGACGCCTGCTGTGTTTGGTCTTCCACCTCCTCAAAGCCACCTTCCTCGTCTGACTCCTCTTCTTCAGACTCCTCTTTCTGCATTGCCTCTCTCTGCGTTATTATAAGGTGTGTTATGTAGTACTATTCCTATCAGTTTAATCCCTGTTACGTCCCTTATCAGGGGATGTGTATATGGCATGGATTTTAGGAACCGGGAGATGGAAAAAGATGCTTGGTCGATCCTCCTACTTCAAATTTGGGGCACTGCGCGTGCAATCTACTGTGCCACCAGATATGAGTGGTGTGTTAAGTAGTACTATTCCTATCAGTTTAATCCCTGCTACGTCCCCTATCAGGGGACGTGTATATGGCATGGATTTTAGGAACCGGTAGATGGAAAAAGATGCTTGGTCGGTCCTCCTACTTCAAATTTGGGGCACTGCGCGTGCAATCTACTGTGCCACCAGATATGAGTGGTGTGTTAAGTAGTACTATTCTTATCAGTTTAATCCCTGTTACGTCCCCTATCAGGGGACGTGTATATGGCATGGATTTTAGGAACCGGGAGATGGAAAAAGATGCTTGGTCGGTCCTCCTACTTCAAATTTGGGGCACTGAGCGTGCAATCTACTGTGCCACCAGATATGAGTGGTGTGTTAAGTGGTACTATTCCTATCAGTTTAATCCCTGTTACGTCCCCTATCAGGGGACATGTATATGGCATTGATTTTAGGAACCGGGAGATGGAAAAAGATGCTTCAAATTTGGGGCACTGCGCGTGCAATCTACTGTGCCACCAGATATGAGTGGTGTGTTAAGTAGTACTATTCTTATCAGTTTAATCCCTGTTACGTCGCCTATCAGGGGACGTGTATATGGCATGGATTTTAGGAACCGGCAGATGGAAAAAGATGCTTGGTCGGTCCTCCTACATCAAATTTGGGGCACTGCGCGTGCAATCTACTGTGCCACCAGATATGAGTGGTGTGTTAAGTAGTACTGTTCTTATCAGTTTAATCCCTGTTACGTCACCTCTCAGGGGACGTGTATATGGCATGGATTTTAGGAACCGGGAGATGGAAAAAGATGCTTGGTCGGTCCTCCTACTTCAAATTTGGGGCACTGCGTGTGCAATCTACTGTACCACCAGATATGAGTGGTGTGTTAAGTAGTACTATTCTTATCAGTTTAATCCCTGTTACGTCCCCTATCAGGGGACGTGTATATGACATGGATTTTAGGAACCGGGAGATGGAAAAAGATGCTTGGTCGGTCCTCCTACTTCAAATTTGGGGCACTGCGCGTGCAATCTAATGTGCCACCAGATAGGAGTGGTGTGTTAAGTAGTACTATTCCTATCAGTTTAATCCCTGTTATGTGCCTGTTTTATTGGTTTGGTTTTTGAAGCCACAGTGCTGCACCAGAGGCCAGAAAAATTAGGCATGTACACATGCCTGAAAAATTAGGTATTGTTGCAGCCGCTGCTGTAGCAGCGGCAAGAAAAATTGATGTTTGTTTCCCAGGCAGAAAGTGCTCTAAAGCATTGTGGCTTGAACCCTAGTTGGTGGCAGATAAGTCACGCAAGTCATCTGGCATTCAGAGATAAAATACAGCAGCGTGTGGACCATTTTTAGCCCAGGGCAGCTCATCTCATCAGGCCTTTTTTAGTCGAATGTATCGCCCAATGTCAGTCCCTTCGGGATCCATCCCTCATTCATCTTAATAAAGGTGAGGTAATCTAGACTTTTTTGACCTAGGCGACTTCTCTTCTCAGTGACAATACCTCCTGCTACACTGAAGGTCCTTTCTGACAGGACACTTGAAGCGGGGCAGGCCAGAAGTTCTATCGCAAATTGGGATAGTTCAGGCCACAGGTCAAGCCTGCACACCCAGTAGTCAAGGGCTTCATCGCTCCTCAGAGTGTCGAGATCTGCAGTTAAGGTAAGGTAGTCTGCTACCTGTCGGTCGCGTCATTCTCTGAGGGTGGACCCCGAAGGGCTGTGGCGATGCATAGGACTTAAAAAGCTCTGCATGTCCTCCATCAGCAACACATTTGTAAAGCGTCCTGTCCTTGCCGGTGTGGTCATGGGAGGAGGAGGATTACTTTCACCTCTTCCCCTGTTAGATTCCCGTTGTGCTGTGACATCACCCATATACACTGTGTAAAGCATACTTTTTAATTTCTTTTGGAACTGCTGCATCCTTTCCGACTTGCGGTAATTCGGTAACATTTCAGGCACTTTATGTTTATACCGGGGGTCTAGTAGCGTGGACACCCAGTACAGGTCGTTCTCCTTCAGCTTTTTTATACGAGGGTCCCTCAACAGGCACGATAGCATGAAAGACCCCATTTGCACAAGGTTGGATGCCGAGCTACTCATGTCACATTCCTTGTCCTCAGTAATCTCACTGAAGGTATCTTCTTCCCCCCAGCCATGTACAACACCACGGGTACCAGATAGGTGACAACAAGCACCCTGGGATGCCTGTTGTGGTTGGTCTTCCTCCTCCTCCTCAAAGCCACATTCATCCTCTGACTCCTCTTCCTCACAATCCTCTTCCAGCGTTGCCGCTGGTCCAGCAAGCGATGCTGATAAGGCTGTTTCTGGTGGTGATGGTGACCACAACTCTTCCTCTTCCTCTTCACGCTCATCTACGGCCTGATCCAGCACTCTTCGCAGGGCACGCTCCAGGAAGAAAACAAATGGTATGATGTCGCTGATGGTGCCTTCGGTGCGACTGACTAGGTTTGTAACCTCCTCAAAAGGACGCATGAGCCTACAGGCATTGCGCATGAGCGTCCAGTAACGTGGCAAAAAAATCCCAGCTCCGCAGAGGCTGTCCTAGCACCCCGGTCATACAAATAGTCGTTAACGGCTTTTTCTTGTTGGATCAGGCGGTCGAACATTAGGAGTGTTGAATTCCAATGTGTCGGGCTATCGCAAATCAAGCGCCTCACTGGCATGTTGTTTCGCCGCTGGATATCTGAAAAGTGCGCCATGGCCGTGTAGGAACGCCTCAAATGGCCACACACCTTCCTGGCCTGCTTCAGGACGTCCTGTAAGCCTGGGTACTTATGCACAAAGCGTTGTACGATCAGATTACACACATGTGCCATGCACGGCACATGTGTCAACTTGCCCAAATAAATTCAATGCCGCCACCAAATTTCTTCCGTTGTCAGAAACCACTTTGCCGATCTCCAGTTGGTGCTGAGTCAGCCACTGATCCACCTGTGCGTTCAGGGCAGACAGGAGTGCTGGTCCGGTGTGACTCTCTGCTTTCAGGCAAGTCAACCCCAAGACGGCGTGACACTACCGTATCCGGTATGTGGAATAGTACCTGGGGAGCTGGGGGGGTGCCGTTGATGTGGAGCAAGACGCAGCAGCAGAAGAGGACTCAGCCGAGGAGGTTATGGAAGAGGATGAAGTAGGAGGAGTAGAGGAGGTGGCAGCAGGCCTGCCTGCAAGTCATGGCGGTGTCACCAACTCCTCTGCAGAGCCATGCATTCTATGCTTGGCAGCCGTCATCAGGTTTACCCAATGCGCAGTGTAGGTGATATACCTGCCCTGACCATGCTTTGCAGACCAGGTATCAGTGGTCAGATGGACTCTTGCCCCAACACTGTGTGCCAGACATGCCATTACTTCCTTTTGCACAATCGAGTACAGGTTGGGGATTGCCTTTTGTGCAAAGAAATTTCGGCCGGGTACCTTCCACTGCGGTTTCCCAATAGCTACGGGCAAGGGGGTGACTTTGTGACATTGGCTTCTTACGCTCAAACATGTCCTTGACAGACACCTGACTGTGGGCTGATGAGCAGGAACTGCTCAAGGCAAGAGACGGAGTGGCGGATGGTTGAGAGGGGGCAAGGAGGACAGCAGTGGTTGACGTGGCTGAAGATGCTGGACCAGGAGGAGGATGGCGGCTTTGAGTTTGTGTTCTGCTTGTACTCATGTGTTGATCCCATAGGCGTTTGTGATGTGCGATCATGTGCCTTCGCAAAGCAGTTGTACCTAGGTGGGTGTTGGACTTTCCACAACTCAGTTTCTTTTGGCACAGGTTGCAAATGGCATCGCTGTTGTCAGAGGCAGACACACAAAAAAAATGCCACACTGCTGAGCTCTGCAATGACGGCATTCTGGTGGTGGCAACAGCATGCGTTGATTGGCGTGCTGTCTGGCTGACCCCGGGTGCCGATGCATGCTGTCTGACTGTGCCACTAGCTCCTTGAGACGACCTCCCCCTGCTTCCAACTCGTCTCCTCCTCCTCCTCTCTGTCTCCTCATCTGAACTTTCCCCCTGTTGTTCTTCTCTTCTAGAGGGCACCCACGTGACATCCACGGACGCATCGTCATCATCATTCGCTTCACTTGTATCTGACAACTCAACAAAGGAAGCAGCAGCGGGTACAACATCATCATCACACCGTACGTCCATGTCTGTAATGCTGCCTGACTGAGACATATCACTGTTATCTACATCCTCTGTCAATGATGGCTGTGCATCACTCATTTCTTCAAACTGATGTGTAAATAACTCCTCTGACAGATCAAGTGAAGCAGCTGTGGTGCTAGTGTTGGTAGTGGCGGCAGGCGGGCAAGTGGTAACTTGAGAAGTGCCCGAAGCTAAGCTGGAGGAGGATGGTTCATCAAGGTTCCAAGCGGAAGCTGTAGAAGATTGGGTGTCCTGTGTTAGCCTGTCAACTATGTCCTCAGAACTTTTCGAGTTCATGGTACGTGGCCTCTGAACACTGGGCATTATTCTAGGGCCAAAGGGAATCACAGCACCACGACCACGACGGCACCTGCGGGGTGGCCTGCCTCTGCCTGTCATTTTTTTTTAAATGTACACTTACACTACTATTAAACAAGATATGAGTGGTGCCACTGGGCAAGTGGGCACAGTATACACTGTGAGCCTGACACAAAAAAGCACACTGATGTTTCACAGTCAAAAAAGTTTTTTTTTTTAAATGTACACTTACACTACTATTAAGCAAGATATGAGTGGTGGCACTGGGCAAGTGGGCACAGTATACGCTGTGAGCCTGATACAAAAAAGCAGACTGATGTTTCACAGTCAAAAAAGTTTTTTTTTTTTTTAAATGTACACTTACACTACTATTAAACAAGATATGAGTGGTGCCACTGGGTAAGTGGGCACAGTATACGCTGTGAGCCTGGAGATATGTGGGTTTGTATGTGTATTTGGTCAGGGACTGCTGACCTTAAAGGGACAGGAAACCCTGTAATATTTCATTTTGCTCCACATCTCACCTCAATACCAGCGCTGCTTACGTTAGCGGTGAGCTTGCTAAACGTGCTCGTGCACGATTTCCCCATAGGCATCAATGGGGTAGAGCCGACTGAAAAAAACCTAACACCTGCAAAAAAGCAGCGTTTAGCTCCTAACGCAGTGCCATTGATTCCTATGGGGAAAATACATTTATGTCTACACCTAACACCCTAACATGAACCCCAGTTTCAAGTGATTTAGCATATGAGTATTATGTCCCTTTAATATAATTAAAGTCTAAAATGAGGGCACAGAGAGCGCAAAAGAAAGTTTAGTTTATTTAATTGTATTTCATCAGAGAGCGCAAAAGAAAGGGGGGAGAGAGAGAGCGCAAAAGAAAGGGGGAGAGAGCGCAAAAGAGAGGGGGAAAGAGCGCAAAAGAGACTATATTGATGTTACAGATAGATTTGTGTCATATGCCACAAATAAGGAATATACAACATCACAATGTATTAACTGTTCAACAAATTTTGTGATTTATCTAGCTGAATGTAATATTTGTAAAAAACAGTATGTAGACCTCACGACAAGAAGCGTGAGGTCTAGGATAAGAGAACATCTTTACAATATTGAGAAAGAAAGAGAGTGTTCAGCATTAGCGGCTCATTTTATTAAAGACCATCATGGAAATGTTAACTCTTTCAGATGGAAGAGTATAGAAAGAGTATTCCCTCCTAAAAGAGGAGGAGACAGGGTAAGGGTTACTATATAAAAGAGAGGCATATTGGATTTTCACACTCCAAACCAGAATTCCCATAGGATTCAATTCCACCTTTGATTTAATAAACCATTGGGAATAGATGTGATTATCCAATATGCAGCTTTTTATACTATATCTTGTGTCCCTGTAAAGGGTGGTATAAGTTAGCTCTTGAAGAGACAGTCTTTCTGTTTAATTAAAGTAAGTGCAATATATGTATACTCTCTGATACATTCCCTGGTTTTGTATACTTATATATATAAGTGCAAGGTAATATAGTTGAAATACAACTCTAATCTAACTTATGATCATGTATATAGGTAAGAAACTTAGGATAACACTAGATCTAGGCAATTAAAATTGAAACCTTAAATACTGCAAATAATCTATAGCTAAACTATTCTCCCAAACACTATGGATTAATTTGAGGTGATTCTCAATTTTCAGTGATCCAAACATATTGCTCTTGCAACTATATATTGTATTTTTTGTAGTCTTTGGTGAAATATGATCTATTTTTATTTTTTTTATAATCTACATTGAAATTAATTCTATCTGCCTATCTCTATCGGCACAAATATGAGCATATGACAATAAGACAGTGTATATGTTAAGGGGTATCAGTAGTACTATAAGGTGTAATTTAGATAAAATAAAAAAGCTTGTTTTCTTTATCTGTTTGCGCTAAATAGCGCTATATTTAAACGAAATAAAAAACAAAACATAAACAATTAAAGATAATGAAAAATATAAATATATTAATGTAAGTTTTGAGGCATGGTAACACTGAAGTATCCAGTTTGGATGTAATGTCTAAGATGATGTAGTATTAACTGTTAAATATTCAGCTCGATGTCAAATACTTCACTTCTCACATGTAATTTTGAAATGGCCAATCAAAATGGTTCAGGTTCAATTATGGAGCTTTTCACCTGTTTAACCTGTCTTCAAATGTATCCTTCGGCACCTGAACGTCAACTATGATTACGGGTCTATCCTGAAACGCGTCAGTGACGTAAGCAGGGCCGAAGTTGTAGCTCCTTGTGTTTTAATTTGGCGAGTTCACTTGCTAGTGGTTTGTTTGCAACTTTTTACCGGTTATTGTTGAAATAAAGTATCCTTTTACCCTACTACACTGGAGCCTGACTGGGTGCTTTTATTCTGTTTATTAACAGTTTTATATACTGAATTTAAAGGATTACAGGGTTTATCATCAGAAGATTTAGATTCTTCAATCCCCAAGTGATTAAGAAAACGAACATATTGAATTTTAAATAAAAAGGAGGAATTATCAGGTTTTACATCAGATGAGGGAGCCTCACTCGAAAAGACATCAGCATTTTGTAGATCAGGACTTATATTACTCATAGAAGGTAAAATGTGACCTGACCTTTTTCATTTATTCGAAGGAGGTAGTGCAGCCAGGGACTTTGTGATGGTTGCAGTAATTAACTTTTTCATTGCTGTAGGTATTCCATCTGCATCTATCTGTAAAGAGGATACAGTAGGTGCATTAGTGCACATAAAAACATCATTAGATTGATTAGTATGAGATAAAAAGATCTAAACATGAGTCATATAAATGAGCTAAAGAAGCTACTTCAGTTGTTTTACAATAAACACACTTAGCTTTGGTAGAAAGGTGTTCAGTAGACTCAGTTCCTATGGTAAATTGAGGGGACAGATTGGGGCTGCTCCATTATGACAAACAATTTAGTAAATTCAGTGCAATAATTATTATTATAACCCCCTTAAGGCAAGCTGTTTGAGGAAATGAAAAAATATGCCCCCTTAATGTAGCATTGCATGGAGGTTAAAGCGCTATGCAATTGCAGCGTAGGAAAGCAGTAACTGTCAGTGTGTTCATTTTTCAAACATTATATATTTGAAAAAATTGCGCAATAGTGTTCGGCGTGTGCGCAATGTGCATCCATTGATGCACGCTTGCCCAAGGTATATGTTCCATGACGCGCTTCAAATCCAGTACCCTATTCCTCCCAAAAGGTAGCATTCCCAAACAAGTCCTCCAGATTTAACCTCATCTCCATAACAAAATATGCATTGTCATGTACAATGAAGATTATTTAAAGTTTGGGAGTTATCTAAAAAATGCTTTAATAGTTGCTTGCTATTATTTCAAACATAAATACTGTATATATTTAAAAATGTGTGTTTATGTTTAAAATAATATTAAGCAAGCATTAAATCTTTTTTAATATATCTACAATACTTTATACAATATGCATTGTACTTGACAAAGCATATTATTAAACATTGACCCCTAATCTGCCATAACCTAAAACTAGCTGTAGAAGCTAACGCCTAGATTTAGAGTTTGGTGTTAGCCGTCAAAAGCAGCGTTAAGGGCTCCTAACGCTGATTTTTACCGCCCGCTGGTATTTAGAGTTTCCTTAACGTCACTTAAAAATTGTTTAACGCTGAAATCATTACCGACAACCCAGACCCAGTAGTTATCATCTAACGCCAAAATAAACATCCACGAATCAGAAAAAAAATATTACACAAAGTACACTTACACTCATACAAACACTACACTATATTTATTTTTAATTTTTCATATTTTCATGTCAAAATATAAAGGATCAAAGTTACGAGATCTCGGGTGTTTAAAAAACCTCCCACAAATATCCATTTTGCCATTGACTTACATTGACAGACGGGAACAGACACTCATGTAGCTACATCTAACTAATAATATTATCACATACATACACTAATCGATACATACAAACAATATACACCACATTACATACACAAATCACATTTTTATTAGGAAATAAACACGATTTAGCTAGTTTTTCACACAAGACCATGACGTCAGTCATTTTACGCTCAAAACCAGCCTTGGATTTTATTTACACACACATTTTTCTCCTCCATTGACTTCTATGGGGAAGACGTGCTCGTGCACGCGACAGACAGATTTCCCTAACGCACGCAAATAGTGTAGACAAGAAAACTCTAAATACCAACGTTAGAATTGTGAAACTAACTCATGTTTTCCTGCGTTAGTCCCGCTATGACAAATAGATCACGAAATGGCTATTTCCCTATGGAGTTATGGCTTTTACTTCTGTGAAATTCACAACAACATCAAATTGTTTTATACATTTACATTACATCAACTACAAATCACCATCACTAGTAACAAACCTTTGGAATAATTACATCAGATTTAAACGGACAGAAAAATAATTTGAACATTTCATGTTCAACCAGCTGTTTAGCGCCACATCTATTTGTTTTTATTTTTTGAACAGCTGTTTAGCGCCACATCTATTTGTTTTTATTTTTTGAACAGCTGTTTAGCGCCACATCTATTTGTTTTTATTTTTTGATCAGCTGTTTAGCGCCACATCTATTTGTTTTTATTTTTTGATCAGCTGTTTAGCGCCACATCTATTTGTTTTTATTTTTTGATCAGCTGTTTAGCGCCACATCTATTTGTTTTTATTTTTTGATCAGCTGTTTAGCGCCACATCTATTTGTTTTTATAATTTGAACATTTCATGATTCACAAACAGTAGACTATTGGAAACACCTCTCATTTACCTCTATTATAGCATTTCATTTATTTAACTCATATGCTTGCATGAACAGCATATCTACATAGGCTTAACACATGATCAGTCATTGATGCACATACATTACTTTTAGCATTCACTCATACATGTGCATTCATATGATGGGGAAAAACACATTACATTCTCTCTATGAATCAGGAAACATAAAATAGGGATTTTACTGTCCCTTTAACATCACGATTCACTCACAATATACCATTAGGAATTACGTACAATAAGAACATCATTAGAACAGATTACAGCTGTCACTTTTTGGGAAGGAACAACAATGCTATACTGATTTATAGAAGTCAGCATATGTGGGAGACAATCACAATATATACGTATAGATGTACATAACACGCATCAACAAAGCACACATTTATATTTTAATCAGCACACAATAACAATGTAGTAAAATACAACAACACAATGAGGATTTCATAACTACACAGGCAGGTTGATAATATGATGACGTCATTAGAAGCTTCAACCATACACATTACAGCTTTAGGACTGTACCGCCCCTTTCAGAAGTTTAGCACTCAATACTACAATACAACATATACGTAAACGACAGTTTGGAACATCATTATTATGGCAATTTTAAAGGGATGCGTACAAAATATTGACAAGCTCGAAAAGCAATTATATATACAATACTACAGATGTCAGCCGGAAGATCTTCAGTATTATTGCGATTTTAAAGGGACGCGTACAATATTGACATCTCGCAAATCACTTATATACAATACTAGAGATGTCAGCCGGAAGATCTTCAGTATTATTGCGTTTTTAAAGGGACGCGTACAATATTGACATCTCGCAAATCACTTCCATACAATACTACAGATGTCAGCCGGAAGATCTTCAGTATTATTGCGTTTTTAAAGGGACGCATACAATATTGACATCTCGCAATTCGCAAATCATTTATATATACAATACTACAGATGTCAGCCGGAAGATCTTCAGTATTATTGCATTTTTAAAGGGACACGTACAATATTGACATCTCGCAAATCACTTATATACAATACTACAGATGTCATCCGGAAGATCTTCATTATTATTGCGATTTTAAAGGGACGCGTACAATATTGACATCTCGCAAATCACTTATATGAACAATACTACAGATGTCAGCCGGAAGATCTTCAGTATTATTGCGTTTTTAAAGGGACGCGTACAATATTGACATCTCGCAAATCACTTATATATACAATACTACAGATGTCAGCCGGAAGATCTTCAGTATTATTGTGTTTTTAAAGGGACGCGTACAATATTGACATCTCGCAAATCACTTATATACAATACTACAGATGTCATCCGGATGATCTTCATTATTATTGCGATTTTAATGGGACGTGTACAATACTGACATCTCGCAAATCACTTATATATACAATACTACAGATTTCAGCCGGAAGATCTTCAGTATTATTGTGTTTTTAAAGGGACGCGTACAATATGGACATCTCGCAAATCACTTATATACAATACTACAGATGTTAGCCGGAAGATCTTCAGTATTATTGCGTTTTTAAAGGGACACATACAATATTGACATCTCGCAAATCACTTATATACAATACTAGAGATGGCAGCCGGAAGATCTTCAGTATTATTGCGTTTTTAAAGGGACGCGTACAATATTGATATCTCGCCAATCACTTATATATACAATACTACAGATGTCAGCCGGAAGATCGTCATTATTATTGCGATTTTAAAGGGACGCGTACAATATTGACATCTCGCCAATCACTTATATATACAATACTAGAGATGTCAGCTGTTACTTTATCATTTACAAACAATATTCCAGCAACATTGATCGATCACATTCTATGCCATTATACACAAGTATGCACTTTCATTCATGTTAGCGTGAACGTGTGCTTTTTACTATAAGATCGCGTTTAATAAGTATTTATTACGTATATGAACAAACATTACTAAGATGCACTGTATATGTTATATTTTACACTTTCACATTGCGATTCATTGGGGGAAAACAAAATTTCAGCAAACACCTAAAAAACCGCCCACTTTGAAAGCATTCGCGCCGCTCACATACAAACAAATGTATACAATCAGCAATCATTACGAACTCACTACCATTGGACTAATTGCACTATAAATCCCCCAAACAACATGGCCAAAGCGTCCCTTGTGATCGACATTGTATCAATTCGCTTCTGTGTTTTTGCATACCTTGTTACTCCTTGTGTTGTGTTTTCTCTGCTGTTTGGCTTTGTGCTGCTTAGCTTGGCAAATATGGATGAAGATTTGTTAGATGTTGCTGTTGGTGCTGCTGCACAAGTAGAGATTCAGAGAATCAGGCGGGCTCGGTGGCTCTGAGTGAGACAAAGGGTTCGTTTGGTTCGAGGTCCTCGTGTCTACAGGGTGAGACCCACCTTGGAAAACATGAGTGACTTTGAGGTTTATGACAAGTATAGGCTCATTGGCGTTTACGATGTTCTTAGACCTCATCTGGAACCACGTATATGAATAAGGACTGCTGTCCCTGGCATCACCAAGATGCTAAGTTGTATATATGTCCTGGCCTTCGGGAGTTTTCAATCTGGAGAGATGTACATGCATGGCCTGGCTCAAGGTACATTCTCGGTGGTTTTTGATAACTTTCTGGACGCCATGGTACGTGTTAGTAAGCTTTACATAGGATTCCCTCAGAATGATGGTGATTGGAGGCGCCTGAAGAGGGAATTCTTTGCAATAGCTGAATTGCCTAATGTCTTGGGAGCAATAGATTGCACCCACATTGCGCTGCGTGCTCCAGCCGATGACTTGCCCTTCCGAAATCGCAAACATTTCCATAGCTTCAACATGCAGTATGTTTGTGACGCACGGATGTGGATTATGCATGTGTGTGCGAATTTCGGCAGGGCTTGTCATGATGCCCACATCCTCAGACAGTCATCCCTGTGGCAGCCATTTGAGGAAAGACAGTTTCCCCCTGGGTGGCTCGTTGGTGAGTATTTGTGCACAACATGGTTAATTAGACAATTGCCACTGTAGTCTTAAAAAAAAAGTTGTGTTTGTGTAATGTGCAAAATGTGCAGCTATAGGATGCAATTTAGCCATTTCTTTCTCTTTCCGCAAATGTCTAGTTTTACTTTAAAACAGATATGTAGCATGTCTTAGCTTAAATGGCCATATCGAGAATGCAATTTAACCATTTTGTTTTTAGTTTAGCAAAGGTCGGGTTTATGCGAAATACGCATATGTAGCATGTCTTAGCTTAAATGGGCAGATAGATAATGCTATTTAACCATTTCATTGTCTTTCAACAAATGTCTAGTTTTAGCTCCAAACAGATATGTAGCATGTCTTAGCTTAAATGGGCAGATAGAGAATGCAATTTAACCATGTCATTGTCTCTTTCCGCAAATGTCTAGTTTTACTTTAAAACAGATATGTAGCATGTCTTAGCTTAAATGGGCAGATAGAGAATGCAATTTAATCATGTCATTGTCTCTTTCCGCAAATGTCTAGTTTTACTTTAAAACAGATATGTAGCATGTCTTAGCTTAAATGGGCAGATAGAGAATGCAATTAAACCATGTCATTGTCTCTTTCCGCAAATGTCTAGTTTTAGTTAAAAACAGATATGTAGCATGTCTTAGCTTAAATGGCCATATAGAGAATGCAATTTAACCATTTTGTTTTTAGTTTAGCAAAGGTCTGGTTTATGCAAAATACGCATATGTAGCATGTCTTAGCTTAAATGGGCAGATAGAGAATGCAATTTAACCATGTCATTGTCTCTTTCCGCAAATGTCTAGTTTTAGTTAAAAACAGATATGTAGCATGTCTTAGCTTAAATGGCCATATAGAGAATGCAATTTAACCATTTTGTTTTTAGTTGAGCAAAGGTCTGGTTTATGCAAAATACGCATATGTAGCATGTCTTAGCTTAAATGGGCAGATCGAGAATGCAATTTAACCATTTTGATTTTATTTTAGCAAAGGTCTGGTTTATGCGAAATACGCATATGTAGCATGTCTTAGCTTAAATGGGCAGATCGAGAATGCAATTTAACCATTTTGTTTTTAGTTTAGCAAAGGTCTGGTTTATGCGAAATACGCATATGTAGCATGTCTTAGCTTAATGGGCAGATCGAGAATGCAATTTAACCATTTTGTTTTTAGTTTAGCAAAGGTCTGGTTTATGCGAAATATGCATATGTAGCATGTCTTAGCTTAAATGGCCATATTGAGAATGCGATTTAAACATATAAATCTTTTTTAAGGAAAATGTTTATTTTAGGGGATTTTCGTGTACACAAATGAAAAGTATTTGAATATAATAATTATAAATAAATTATTTATATTTGTCATTTTGTTATGTTCATTATTTATAGGTGATTCTGGTTACATGAGCCGGCCTTGGCTCATTACGCCTATACGTAACCCCACTGATGAGGCCCAGGAGCGCTACAATAGGGCGCACAAGCGGACTAGGGCTGTAGTCGAGAGGATGTTTGGGCTCCTCAAAATGAGACTCCGATGTCTTGACAGGTCGGGAGGAGCCCTCCAATACAGCCCTAGTAAGGTGGCGAAGATCGTTATAGCCTGCAGCGTCCTGCATAATATTGCAGAGCGGGCTGGGATGCTGCAGGCCGTCCAGGTGCCCCAACACCTCCTCAGTGATGAGGAGGACGAGCCTATTCTAGAGGGGCCATTCCATGATGAGGGGCTCAATGTCAGAGCAGACATCATCAACCGCCACTTCAGATGGTAAATAATAGAAGTTAGATAGGAGTATTGCCAAAATATGTGAATTCTAGGGAAATGACAAGTAGAGAATTGTGCAAATATGTTAGGATTGTTCATCAAATGATTAATATTTTTAAATTTATTACTATAGGTGATGTTCTGGTCATTGGGTCCTGTAACAACTTTGCCACCTGGTTTTTAAAGACAACATCAGCTGGTAAGTATAAATAATGTATGGACTGTGGCTGGCAGAAATTTGGCACAAACAGACATCATATGGCATACATTTTACAAACTAGTATTTATTTAACACATTACTTGAATTTTGGATACTCAGAAAGGGATCCTCTAGCAAGACTGTTGTTCAAAGTCAGATTTAAAGTCATATATTAGAGGTTAGGTCTGCTCAATATATGACTCATCTTCACACTTGATTGATAGAACATAACATAAGATGCTACACACGCTTAGTAAGCTAGTGACAGAAATCGTTTCAGAAATAGGGGGTGAGAGAGGTGTGAAGAAATAATTAACACACTTGTATTAATTGTTTGTTTCTCACGTTCTCTGCCATTAGGGAGATGACTTCATCTAAAGACTGAAAGTGAAGAATTCAAGACTGAAAGTGAACAATCCCAGACTGAAAGTGAAGAATCCAAGATTGAAAGTGAACAATCCAAGATTGAAAGTGAACAATCCAAGACTGAAAGTGAAGAATACCAATTTGATAATGTATGGCATTGTCTTTCAAATGTGCTGACCTTGAAAACCATACAAAGACACATTCACATGGTAAGTGGCAACAATTTGATGGACTAAGGCTGTGGATGCATCCTATTGGAGACACTTAGATGTTTTTTTTTAATTTTAGATGGTATTTCACAATCCTCTCGTTTGAAAATGATGAATAAGACACCCAATGAAGATAAACTGTTATTTTCAAGATAATTGACTTTCAAAGACCATGCATACAGGTTGGTTTGCACAATGCATGGTAGTTACGAATCACAGGAGGAAGAATGTTAAGAATTAGGAATAGTTACATGTCCTAGATTAGAATATTTTAATTTTACATACATTACCCCTACTTTGTGCTACAGAGGAATCACATTCTGACCAATCAGACAAAGGAATACATTTTATAGTTGATACAGAGGTATATTATTAGAAGGGACATGAAATATTACATTTATGTTCAGCATACTATATAAATTGTTTTTGAAAATGTTATATGCATTATTTCTTCTAATTTAAAATGCTGATATTTAAATGTAATATTGATGAGACAATATAATGGTATTTAAAATTATCGCTAGGTATAGATGTAATGTATGAACTTTTCTTTTTTTTAAATATCTAGGGGGGAAACAAACATGTTAGAGCATAGACACAAGATGAAATTGAATTTGTTTTACTGAATATTTTAAGACATGTGTTCATGAAATAACTAATGTTTATAATTTTTTTCTTTCTTTTTCAGAGTTTCATCTGTGATGAATTACCCTATTTTTTATTTTTTATTTTATTTTATCTTTAATTTATTTTATTGTCAATAAATAATTTTTTAATACTATATCTTTTTTTTTTTTTTAAATCTTTTTTTAAAAAAAGATTATAATAAATATATCCATATAATCTGACAAGTAAAAAAAAAAAATACTCCCATGACTGTTAGTTGTCTATTTGACAAGCACATGCCTGATCTAAAATTTTTCATCATGTATTGAATTAATAATATAAAAAAAGCTTATTCAGATAATGTTAAAGTCAAGTATCTTTTAAAAATTAATTTGGAGTTCAATCCATTGATGTTTTTATTGTGTAATTTATAGATGTTAAAATTAGAAAATGTTTATGATGAGGATATGTAGTCTAAATTAGACAGAACAACTTTGTTCTTTTCACTTTTAAGAAAGGAAAGTGGCTAACTTACATTAAAATGACAGTGTAGTTGAATGTAAACATTTTTTTTCTAATATCATGTATCTTCCTTTGGTATCAAAAAACATTATTATAATATTTTTTTTATTTTTTTTTATGTTTAAAATTGTTAGGAAATGTAAATTCAGTTAATTTCATATTTAAAACCAAGCTAGTTATTGTATGCCACATTGATGACTTTTCTGTTGTAGTGGAGTCATTTGAAGGCTCATTTAACTATAGCTAGCTCGTAATATAATTTCAAAAAATTATTCATCTTACCTCTTGGATAGATATCACATATCTATAAGTATTTTCATTCCCCTTTAGTTTCTTTCTACAATGTTAAAGGGAGACTGAACCCAATTTTTTTTCTTTTGTGATTTAGATAGAGCAGGCAATTTTAAGCAACTTTCTAATTTACTCCTATTATCAATTTTTCTTCGTTCTCTTGCTATCTTTATTTGAAAAATAAGGCATCTAAACTTTTTTTGGGTTAAGAACTCTGGACAGCATTTTTTGATTGGTGGATGAATTTATCCAACAATCAGCAAGGACAACCTAGGTTGTTCACCAAAAATGGGCCGGAATATAAAATTACATTCTTGCATTTCAAATAAAGATAGCAAGAGAATTAATAAAATTTTTGAATAGGAGTAAATTAGAAAGTTGATTAAAATGTCATGCTCTATCTGAATCACAAAAGAAACAATTTGGGTTCAGTGTCCCTTTAACTCCACATATTCCTAATGGTTTGGTCCTTAAAGGGACATTCCAAAAATATATCATTTAGTGAATTATAGACAATACAAATTTAATTGAAACAACATTTAAATGTATTATTAGTATCTAATTAGATTAATTCTTTAAATATCCTTGGTTAAAGAAATATCAATGCACATGGCTTAGATAATGATATAAGGCATCTATGTGCAAACAACAATCAGCATCAAAAGAGCCTATCTAGCTATGCTTTTCAGCCAAGAATATAAATTTTCAAAAGATAATGAGAGAATAAAACCAAATATAACGTTGTTTTAATATTCTATTATCCCTCGAAATCATGAAAAACATATAGCTTAATGTCCCTTTAAGGTGAAGATGGCTAAATACAGCCATTAGAAGATATTTCATTCACAGTGGGGCAAACAATCCAGAAGTTTGATAAAGGGAGGTGCATAGGTTTATGATCATCAAAGCATTATTTTTAAATATCTACTTAAAGGGACATGAAACCCTAATCTTTTCTTTTGTAATTTAAAAAGAGTATGCCATTTTTAAAAATCTTCAATTACTTCGATTATGTCATTATCTTAATTCTCTTGACATACTTTTCTTGAAAAGCATAGCTAGATAGGCTCAGTAGTTGCTGATTGGTTGCTGCACATAGATGCCTTGTGTGATTGGCTCCCCCATGTGCATTTCTATTTATTCAATAAAGGATATCTAAAGAATGATGTGAAATAGATAATAGAAGTCAATTTGAATGTTGTTTAAAATTGTCTTCTCTACTTGAATCATGAAAGAAAATATTTGTGTTTAGTGTCCCTTTAATTGTGGCTGGCCAACAATACATATTTACAATGTTTACACAGATTTATTTAGAGCAAGATTGCATATCAGCTCATGAAAGGGACGGAAAATTAAAAAGCTTTTCGTTCTGGAATATGAAATAAAATATAATTTAATTTTAAACATTAACATTTAATTCTATCATCTATTTTAAATCATTATTTTGTGGTTATTTGCTTTCCAAACATATTTAGATATGCTCAGTAGATGAAGATTGATGGATGCACAGAGATGCCTTGTGTGATTTGATCAACCATGTGCATTGCAATTTCTTCTGTTAAGGATATCTAAATAAAAAGATAAATTGAGTTACATTTCAAAGTCTAAAAATTTATTCTTTCTCCGGATCAATCTTTGAAAATATTTTGTTGTAATGTCTCTTTACAAATAAAGACGCCATTGCACAATAACATATGTGAGCAGTTCTGACAAATACAAGCTCAAGGTTTATTTACTAATAAGAAACAAACATGTATTTTAACATTTATAAACAGATTATCCAAGTTACGGACATTAGAACCAGAAATTACGCATTTCAGAAATGCCGCATGGGAAACGTATCTTGCAACACGAGAATCGCATCTTTACACATTCTAGTCTAATGTCACGCAATAGCACACAATCTATGTGCATTATAAATACATTTAATAGAGCAATGTCAATACTTCACAATAAGTCACAAAATTGATTTAATGAACAATAAATACATACAATGTAAAATTGGTATTACTAAAACGTATTTGTATTAAAGAAACAGAACGATATTAAACATAGAAATGTCTAAAACATTTAATAATGTGAAAGTATTATATATTTTTTAAAATTCAAACATTAATATTTAATGGATCACGTATATTAAATCTTTGTCACACATATCCGCATAACAGCCCCATGAGTTACAAATAAGTCTACATGAAAAA
Source organism: Bombina bombina (assembly GCF_027579735.1). NCBI lineage: Eukaryota > Metazoa > Chordata > Amphibia > Anura > Bombinatoridae > Bombina > Bombina bombina. Next base: position 756,385,589 of record NC_069500.1, read on the forward strand.
TGTAGTAACAGCACCCCCAGGAGGTATGTGTATGGAAGTTACTAAGATATGAAACATTAAGGAACGGCCAATCAGAGTTCATCACACAAACACAACTTGAGTCAGTATGGTCTCACAGACATTATAACAATATTTCAAAATTTTATCCAATCAGATGTACAGATACCATGTCCCATGGTGCATCTCATGTTTACTTCACCATATAAAAGTCCATTACACGTTGCCATCTTTGTCAGTTCTCTAATGCCTGCAGGCAATACATATTATTATTATTATTATTATTATTATTATATATTATAAAACCCAGCAGGCATGACACCTCCCAGGTTCACCAAGCTGGAGAGCACTGCACTGGTCAACGCCGTCCAGGACTTTTATCCGCAGCTGTTTGGGAACAAGAGGGAGTCGACAGATGTGAAGGTTAAGAAGGCCCTCTGGGTGGCTATCACCATTGAGGTTCAATTGGTGTTGGGCATCCAGAGGAGCCAGGATCAGATCATGCGGAAGTTTGGAGATATGAGGTTGCGATTGCACAAAAAAGTCGACCTCATAAGGGAGTGGGTACAAGCCCGTAAGAGAGATGGCAAGAAAACTAAGCCCAAACGGAAACTCTACCTACTCCCTTATGAGCTGACTTTATGCGAGCTCCTCAATCTCCGGGTCCCCCACAGATTTCGATGCTCTCCATCCTCAGCCTCCTCTTCTTCCCTCCCAGCTGCTGGATAACAAAGTCCAGACCCGGGGGCCAGTGCAGCTGCTTCTCTGTCCGGTGGCCTGGGAGGAGCCGAAGGAGAATCTGAATCAGGTAACTATCCAACTTCATATAATATATTAATATTTGATTAGACTTTTAAGAAATGTGTATATAGTCATATATTCAACCTATATAGATTATTTAGATTTAGTCACACATGAAATAGGAGGGATGTTTCTTGCACTCTCCAGAATATGCGTCACAGAGCGAAAAGGGAATTGCTCATCCGTGAAATCACTATCATCAGCCATTTTATACATTGACTATCGAATCATAACCCAGTTATAAATATTATTTGTTATTGTTCAATATTACCAAATATACGATTTCCATCTCGTAATACACCCAATTGCAAATATATTTGAAGTCTTTATGAAATGATACTCATCACACTATTATATCCAATTAATTCCAATTCACAGATGCGTAATTCCGCTTGGAATCATTGCGCAATGATCCCGAAAAATAGAATTGCGCACACAAGTGAACATGTGTTTGCTGTAACTGGCATCGCTTTACACATGTTGGTCAAATCACGGATGCGAAATTCCGATTTGAATCATTGCACAATGATCACGAAAAATAGAATTGCGCACACATGTGAACATGTGTTTGCTGTAACTGGCATCGCTTTACATATGTTGGTCAAATCACGGATGCGTAATTCCGCTTGGAATCATTGCGCAATGATCACGAAAAATAGAATTGCGCACACACGTGAACATGTGTTTGCTGTAACTGGCATCACTTTACACATGTTGGTCAAATGTATATGTTAATTAGTATATATGTGAAGAATACAGTATCCTTATTTACAATCTTCTACATTCTAAAAACTATACTAGCAAGATCAAAATAAACAATGAACTATGTCCATCAATTGATGAGAATGCAAGAACACAACAAATGAATTAAAGCTACAGTCAACAACATAACAGATTGAAAATAAGAGTACAGGATATATTTTTGAAGACATTAAATAATTGAGGAAACAATGAACTCATGTGAATAAAAATCGATTATTAGTTTGTCAATGTAAATGTTTACAAAAAATGTTTTTCTCCATGGCCTGATTTGTATTAATGATATCCAATCCTCATTGAATATTTTACAGATCTGGATGTTGGTGCTGGAACCTCAAGCCAGGGCTTGCCACAGTATGGTATGTCTCATTTTAATTTACATTTGTCTTAGAAACATGGACATAACATTACATAATATATCCACATTGATCGATATTTATATGGATACTCTAATTCTCTTTTCTTGTTTGTTTAAATTAAGAATCACAAATCAAATTTTGGATTACATTGTAATACAAATCTAAAATTTGGACTATTTGAAGATATCCCTTCTATTATTGATATCTTCATTTTACTGTAATATTATTTTCATGGCCAATTTATATTCTGCCCCTGTGTAGTGCTTGATATTTTTGGGATACATTTTGACAACAATCACACATTTTTGCATATGTTTCGATTGTAAAAATATACATTACATACGTTTTTTGTTTCTAGTCATTTAAGGGACATGAAAACTAACTTTTAAATTGACTGATTTAGACACGTGATTTGCAGGAATTTTTTAAACATCGCTATTCTAAAATCATATCTAGGTCGGTTTAGGTTAAGCAATGCATTACTGGGATTAAGCGGCTGTTTTTTTGATGCAGAAATTTGCCTATTTTCATAGGTTCAACTCATGTGTTCAGATAACAGTAGTTCATAGTTGCTCCTTTAAAAATAAAAAATAACACAATGAAGCAAAAAAGTCCAAAATAAGTCTATTATCAATTTTTGATAAATCACAGGCTTGATTTTAAATCAAAAATAATCCAATGACACATTTTGAGCTTCATGTCCCTTTAAGAGAGGATAGAGGCGCCCTTGGAGTCTGATGGTATGTGAAATATATCTAACATGTATCCAACATGTTTTTTTTTTGTAAACATTCTCTGGAAGAAAATCAAAGTCTACAGCTTTGGCACTTTAAAAAGTATTATTCCTTTTCTTTTAGAATACACTACTGCCCCCTTTCTATATCATGCAGCATGAACCTATGCTTGGATTATTCTTTCATTTATGTATGATTTGTAATTCATGACATCATGATGTCACATGCATATTCCAGCCCAAACCACAATAATCATTTTCTTATTGTACAGACAGTCATTGCTATTCATCTGAGTGCCTATATGCATACGATATCCTTATGTCATCATTGTTTATAAATTCAAAACCACTTCTAAGTATATCTAAAACATAATCATGTTGAAATGCCTTGATTTGATTTCATGATGTATGAGATGTTAATATATTTTTATTATATATTTCAGATGGAACCTCCACTTCTGGGCATCATTTTCCCATCCCTACCCAGGCCCCTCCCCAGGCTCCTGCCCAGGCCCCTGCCCAGGCCCCTCCACAGGCCCAAGCCCCTCCCCAGAAAGAAGACCCTCCCGGCCCTTCCCATTTCTCCTGTCCTGTCCCTCCCATAAAACGCCCCTTAGCCCCCCTTCGCCGCTCTCCCCGTCTTTTGGCCTGTACAGCTCCCCCACCTGCCCAGCCCCCAACTCACCAGGCACCTGACTCCCCAGCTGTACGGGCTACCCCAGAGAGGCAGCCCATCCCTCCCCAGCCCAATCCCATCACTCCCCCCTGTCCCAATCTTCATTGTCCTGGGTGTCGGATTGTCCTTCCCAGGCACAGCTGTAAGTATCATTCTAAATCAACATCATAAGATATTTAAAGGGACACTGAAGGCAAACTGTTTCTTTTGTGTTTCAAATAGAGCATGCAATGTTAAGCAACTGTATAATTTACTCCTCTTATCAATTTTTCTTCGTTCTCTTGCTATCTTTATTTAAAAAAAGAAAGGCATCTAATTTGTAAAACTATTCTGAACTCTGGACATAACTTTTTTAGCAGGGACAACCAAGGTTGATCACCAAAAATGGGCTGCCATATAAACTTACATTCTTGCATTTCAAATAAAGATACCAAGAGAATGAATTAAATTTGATAATAGGAGTAAATGATAAAGTTGATTAAAATGTCATGCTCTATCTGAATCACAAAAGAAAATATTTTGGTTCACTGTCCCTTTAATATCATATCAATCCATATACCAATCACCACTACTTGGATACAACAATTGAAAAAATGTTTTCATACCTTATCTCTTCTATAACCCAGTGGGAGTGTAATTTCTTCTGCTTGCTGTGTTTACACAGCTTGGCCTCAAGGCCAAATGGTTTAAGGATAGGTGTGGATACCACAGTATAAATAAACTATTTAAATTGCCAATGTAAGGACAATGGAAATCCTTTTACAAAATTTTATACACTCAAGCTGGAAAAGTGGATCATTGAAAACCAATTAAAGGGGAGAACATGTTTGACTAAACTGTCCCTTTAATGGTTTATGTCTGAAGTACATAATTAATGTGTAAATAATCAATCTCGAAAATTTAATTTTAAGAATAATTTGTCTTTATTATTACAATGTATCTTTGCTCAATTTTTATTATGTTGTGTAATTATCATTAATAGTTTTTAATTTCTTTATTTTAGGTTGTGACTCAACATGGCTCATGCTAGAAGCTCTAGCACATATAGAGCAGGCCGTGTTGAGAAACACGCTGTTCCTGGGAAGGATGCAGGACACCATGCATGCCCAGCTACAGGTTCAGCGTTCGACTCTACAACGTATGATGCGTGTAGAGTCAACGCTTGAATCTGGAGCTGGACATGCACAGGACGATGAAGGTGATGCCCAATAATTGGAAGATCTGGAGATGCTCCAAGGGCACAGATACGAATCTTCCGTCCACATGTTGCTGTTTTGTATTTTTCTGTTGCCATTTGGCCTTTTTTTGTTGATTGTTGTGCCTGTTGCACTCTTTTACCTTGTCAAATGGCTCCAATGGGGCTGTGTTGACCCTTGTCAACTCCCTCCAAGGACTGTGATGCACTCTTTTACCTTGTCAAATGGCTCCAATGGGGCTGTGCTGGCCTTTGTTGGCCCTTGTCAACTCCCTCCAAGGACTGTGATGCACTATTTTACCTTGTCAAATGGCTCCAATGGGGCTGTGCTGGCCTTTGTTGGCCCTTGTCAACTCCCTCCAAGGACTGTGATGCACTCTTTTACCTTGTCAAATGGCTCCAATGGGGCTGTGTTGGCCCTTGTCAACTCCCTCCAAGGACTGTGATGCACTCTTTTACCTTGTCAAATGGCTCCAATGGGGCTGTGTTTGCCCTTGTCAACTCCCTCCAAGGACTGTGATGCACTATTTTACCTTGTCAAATGGCTCCAATGGGGCTGTGCTGGCCTTTGTTGGCCCTTGTCAACTCCCTCCAAGGACTGTGATGCACTCTTTTACCTTGTCAAATGGCTCCAATGGGGCTGTGCTGGCCTTTGTTGGCCCTTGTCAACTCCCTCCAAGGACTGTGATGCACTCTTTTACCTTGTCAAATGGCTCCAATGGGGCTGTGCTGGCCTTTGTTGGCCCTTGTCAACTCCCTCCAAGGACTGTGATGCACTCTTTTACCTTGTCAAATGACTCCAATGGGGCTGTGTTGGCCCTTGTCAACTCCCTCCAAGGACTGTGATGCACTCTTTTACCTTGTCAAATGGCTCCAATGGGGCTATGCTGGCCTTTGTTGGCCCTTGTCAACTCCCTCCAAGGACTGTGATGCACTCTTTTACCTTGTCAAATGGCTCCAATGGGGCTGTGCTGGCCTTTGTTGGCCCTTGTCAACTCCCTCCAAGGACTGTGATGCACTCTTTTACCTTGTCAAATGGCTTCAATGGAGCTGTGCTGGCCTTTGTTAGCCCTTGTCAACTCCCTCCAAGGACTGTGATGCACTCTTTTACCTTGTCAAATGGCTCCAATGGGGCTGTATTGGCCTTTGTTGGCCCTTGTCAACTCCCTCCAAGGACTGTGATGCACTCTTTTACCTTGTCAAATGGCTCCAATGGGGCTGTGCTGGCCTTTGTTGGCCCTTGACAACTCCCTCCAAGGACTGTGATGCACTCTTTTACCTTTTCAGATGGCTCCAATGTTTCAGATTTTTAAACATGTTTTTGGTCAACGTTATCTTATTTCTTTATGTTTTATGACATAATAATAAAATACATGTCATTCCACTATTCTTTGTCCTCTTTATTCATGTCATTGATTTAAATCTATAGTTTATGTGGTTAATCCTTAAAGGGACCTGATACCAAATAATGGTCTTTCATGATTCATAAATATAATACAATTGTAAATGACTTTAATATTTACATCTCCAATTTATTTTGATTCATTTTCTTGATATACTTTTCATCAAGGTTTATCTTTGCAAGATTAGGATTAGAATAGGAATGAATATATATATATATATATATATATATATATATATATATACACACATACATACAGGTGGCCCTCGTTTTACGATTCAATTTACACCATTTCAGAATAACAACCTTTTTTTTCCAGTCATGTGATTGTTATTGAAAAGCATTGAGAAGCAGTGCATTTATTAGAATAGCCAGTAGGTGGAGCTGTCCGCTTGTGTTGCAGCAAAGCCAAGCAAGCTGAAATTAATCAGTTTAACCAGACCTGAGCTATTAAGCAGATTTCAAAGGAACAAGATCTTCCTGTCTATAAATCAGTCCAGATTGGAATGAATAGAAAGAACTGTTTGCAGAAAAATGCAAGTGAAGTCGGTGTTGTGTGATTATTTTATTAGGTTTATAACAGTTTAGCAAATGTTTTTGTTCATTTAACATAGTTTAATTATATATTCTGTGTTGTGTGGTTATTTTATTAGGTTTATAATGCTGTTTAGCATTTAAAGTCTTCATTTCAAAGCTTTAAAAATAATGTATTAGGTGTTACTTAGATCAATTTTGAGAGGGGCCTGGAACCTAACTCCCTCACTTCCCATTGACTTACATTATAAACTGGGTTTCAATTTACAACGGTTTTCGATTTACAACCATTCCTTCTGGAACCTAACCCCGGCGTAAACTGAGGGCTACCTGTATATATATTTATATGTATATTTATATTTTCACATCCATGTGTTCATTTGTAGTGATGTCGCGAACTGTTCGCCGGAGAACAGTTCCCAGCGAACATAGCTTGTTCGCGTTCGCCGCTGCGGGCGAACATATGCGATGTTCGATCCGCCTCCTATGTGTCATCATTGAGGAAACTTTGACCCTGTATCTCACAGCCTTCTGACACATTTGAGCCAATCAGCAGCAGACACTCCCTCACAGGCCCTCCCAGCTCCTTGGCAGCAGCCATTTTAGATTCATTACGATCTTGCTTTCTTAGTGAGAGGAGGTTTAGTGTTGCTGCTGCTGACATTATAGGGAAATAGATAGCTAGGCTAGTATATTTAGTGTCCACTACAGTCCTGAAGGACTAATCTAATCTCTGCTGTAAGGACAGCACCCCAAAAAACCCTTTTTAGGGCTATAACTATATTTGTAATTTTATTTGCATTTGCCTGACTTTCAGCCTGTGTGTGAGGCTCACAGCATATACTGTGATTAGTGCCACCACTGATATCTGCTTAACATTAGTGTAAATTTAACCAACAAAACTTTTAAATCATTTTGCTAGTGTAATCTAATTTCATTTTCTATCAGGCCTGTGTGTCTGGCTTACACAGCATACTGTGGTTAATTGCTGTGCTAGCAGCCACCACTCATATCTGCTTAACATTATTTTAAATTTAAAAAAAAACTTTTAAATCATTTTGCTAATGTAATCTAATTTCATTTTCTATCAGGCCTGTGTGTCAGGCTTACACAGCATACTGTGGTTAATTGCTGTGCTAGCAGCCACCACTCATATCTGCTTAACATTATTTTAAATTTTTTTAAAAAACTTTTAAATCATTTTGCTAGTGTAATCTAATTTCATTTTCTATCAGGCCTGTGTGTCTGGCTTACACAGCATACTGTGGTTAATTGCTGTGCTAGCAGCCACCACTCATATCTGCTTAACATTATTTTAAATTTTAAAAAAAAACTTTTAAATCATTTTGCTAGTGTAATCTAATTTCATTTTCTATCAGGCCTGTGTGTCTGGCTTACACAGCATACTGTGGTTAATTGTTGTGCCAGCAGCCACCACTCATATCTGCTTAACATTATTTTAAATAAAAAAAAAACAACTTTTAAATCATTTTGCTAGTGTAATCTAATTTCATTTTCTATCAGGCCTGTGTGTCAGGCTTACACAGCATACAACATTGTTTAATTGCTGTGCCAGCAGCCACCACTCATATCTGCTTAACATTATTTAACATTTTTAAAAAAACCTTTTAAATCATTTTGCTAGTGTAATCTAATTTCATTTTCTATCAGGCCTGTGTGTCAGGCTTACACAGCGTACAACGTTGTTTAATTGCTGTGCCAGCAGCCACCACTCATATCTGCTTAACATTATTTTAAATTTAAAAAAAAAACTTTTAAATCATTTTGCTAGTGTAATCTTTCATTTTCTATCAGGCCTGTGTCTCAGGCTCAAGCAGCATATACTGTGGTTAATTGCTGTGCCCGCCACCACTCCAGCCACCACTCATAAACATTATTGTAAATTAAAAAAAAAAAAAAAAATTAAATAATTTTGCTAGTGTAATCTAATTTCATTTTCCATCAGGCCTGTGTGTCAGGCCCACATCATATAGTGTGATTAATAGCTCTTTTTTAAAATAAAAACTTTTTTGACTGTGAAACATCAGTCATCTAGGGTAATCTAATTGCAGTTGCCTTCCTCCCAGCGTGTGTGCCAGGCCCACTTGCCAACTAGTGCCACCAATCATATTTGTTATAACAGTAGTGTAAATATTTTAAAAAAATATTTTTTGACTGTGAAAGATCAGTCTGCTAGTGTAATCTAATTGAAGTTGCCTGCCTGCCAGCGTGTGTGCCAGGCCCACTTGCTGCCAACTATTGCCACCAATCATATTTGTTATAACAGTTTTGAAAATATTTTAAATCAAAACTTTTTTGACTGTGAATCATCAGTCTGCTAGTGCCATTGAATTGCAGTTGCCTGCCTGCCAGCGTGTGTGCCAGGCCCACTTGCCAACTAGTTACACCAATCATATTTGTTCTAACAGTATTGTAAATATTTAAAATAAAAAATTCTTAGACTGTGAATCATCAGTCTGCTAGTGCAATTGAATTGCAGTTTCCTGCCTGCCAGCGTGTGCGAGGCCCACTAGCCACCTAGTGCCACCAATCATATTTGTTGTAACAGTATTGAAAATATTTTAAATCAAAACTTTTTTGACTGTGAATCATCAGTCTGCTAGTGCCATTGAATTGCAGTTGCCTGCCTGCCAGCGTGTGTGCCAGGCCCACTTGCCAACTAGTTACACCAATCATATTTGTTCTAACAGTATTGTAAATATTTAAAATAAAAAATTCTTAGACTGTGAATCATCAGTCTGCTAGTGCAATTGCATTGCAGTTTCCTGCCTGCCAGCGTGTGTGCCAGGCCCACTAGCCAAGCCAACTAGTGCCACCAATCATATTTGTTCTAACAGGTTTGAAAATATTTAAAATAAAAACTTTTTTTACTGTGAATCATCAGTCTGCTAGTGCCATTGAATTGCAGTTGCCTGCCTGCCAGTGTGTGTGCCAGGCCCACTTGCCGTTTCCAACTAGTGCCACCAATCATATTTGTTCTAACAGTATTGTAAATTTTTTTTAAAAAAACTTTTTGGACTGTGAAGCATCAGTCATCTAGTGTAATCTAATTGCAGTTGCCTTTCTCCCAGCGTGTGTGCCAGGCCCACTTGCCAAGCCAACTAGTGCCACCAATCATATTTGTTCTAACAGGTTTGAAAATATTTAAAATAAAAACTTTTTTTACTGTGAATCATCAGTCTGCTAGTGCCATTGAATTGCAGTTGCCTGCCTGCCAGTGTGTGTGCCAGGCCCACTTGCCGTTTCCAACTAGTGCCACCAATCATATTTGTTCTAACAGTATTGTAAATTTTTTTTAAAAAAACTTTTTGGACTGTGAAGCATCAGTCATCTAGTGTAATCTAATTGCAGTTGCCTTCCTCCCAGCATGTGTGCCAGCCAGGCCCACTTGCCAACTAGTGCCACCAATCATATTTGTTGTCACAGTACTTTTAATATTTAAAAAATAAACATTTTTTACTTTGAAACATCAGTCTTTTTTTTGGTGTCAGGCTCACAGCGTATACTGTGCCCACTTGCCCAGTGCCACCACTTATAATTTGTTTAATAGTATTGTAAGTGTACATTTAAAAAAAAAATGACAGGCAGAGGCAGGCCACCCCGCAGGTGCCGTCGTGGTCGTGGTGTGATTCCTTTAGACCCTACAAATATGCACATTGTTCAGAAGCCAGGTGTCAGGGGGGACGCGAAAAGTTCTAAGGAGGACCTAGTTGAATGGCTAACACAGGACACCCAATCTTCTACAGCTTCTGCTCCTAGTCCTCCTAACCTTGACGCACCATCCACCTCCAGCTGTGCTTTGGGCACCTCTCAAGTGACCAGTGCCACTTGCCCGCCTGTCGCCACCATCAACACTAGCACCACAGCCGCTTCAATTGATCTGTCAAAGGAGTTATTAACACATCAGTTGGAAAAAATGAGTGATGCGCAACCATCATTGACAGAGGATGTAGATAACAGTGATATGTCTCAGTCAGGCAGCATTACAGACATGGAGGTACGGTGTGATGATGATGATGATGATGATGATGATGTTGTACCCGCTGCTGCTAACTTTGTTTATGTGTCAGATACAAGTGAAGCGGTTGATGATGATGTGTCGGTGGATGTCACATGGGTGCCTGCTAGAAGAGAAGAAGAAGAGGGGGAAATTTCAGATGGGGAGACAGAGAGGAGGAGACGAGTTGGAAGCAGGGGGAAGTCGTCGCAAGGAGCTAGTGGCACAGTCAGACAGCATGCATCGGCACCCGGGGTCAGCCAGACAGCACGCCGACGCCAATCAACGCATGCTGTCGCCACCACCAGAATGCCGTCATCGCAGAGCTCAGCAGTGTGGCATTTTTTTAGTTTGTCTGCCTCTGACAACAGTGATGCCATTTGCAACCTGTGCCAAAAGAAACTGAGTCGTGGGAAGTACAACACCCACCTAGGTACAACTGCTTTGTGAAGGCACATGGTCTCACATCACAAACATCGATGGGAAGAACACATGAGTAGAAGCAGCACACAAACTCAAAGCCGCCATCCTCCTCCTGCTCCAGCATCTTCAGCCACGTCAACCACTGCTGTCCTCCTTGCCCCCTCTCAACCATCCTCCACTCAGTCTCTCTTACGTAGCAGTTCCTGGTCATCTGCCCACAGTCAGGTGTCTGTCAAGGACATGTTTGAGCGTAAGAAGCCAATTTCTCAAAGTCACCCCCCTGCCCGGCGTCTGACAACTGACTTGTCTGAACTCTTAGCCCGCCAGCTTTTACCATACAAGCTGGTGGAGTCTGATGCTTTCAAAAAATTTGTATCTATTGGGACACCGCAGTGGAAGGTACCTGGCAGAAATTTCTTTTCACAAAAGGCAATCCCAAACCTGTACTCAATTGTGCGAAAGGAAGTAATGGTATGTCTGGCACACAGCGTTGGGGCAAGGGTCCATATGACCACTGATAGCTGGTCTGCAAAGCATGGTCAGGGCAGGTATATCACCTACACTGCGCATTGGGTAAACCTGCTGACGTCTGACAAGGATGGAATGCGTGGCTCTGCAGAGGAGTTGGTGACACCGCCATGACTTGCAGGCAGGCCTGCTGCTACCTCCTCTACTCCTCCTACTTCATCCTCTTCCATAACCTCCTCGGCTGAGTCCTCTTCTGCTGCTGCGTCTTGCTCCACATCAACGGCACCCCCCCAGCTCCCCAGGTACTATGTGTGTAATCTGATTGTACAACGCTTTGTGCATAAGTACCCAGGCTTACAGGACGTCCTGAAGCAGGCCAGAAAGGTGTGTGGCCATTTCAGGCGTTCCTACACGGCCATGGCGCACTTGTCCGATATCCAGCATCGAAACAACCTGCCAGTATGGCGCTTGATTTGCGACAGACCGACATGGTGGAATTCAACACTCCTAATGTTCGACCGCCTGCTCCAACAATAAAAAGCTGTTAATGAGTATTTGTATGACCGGGGTGCTAGGACAGCCTCTGGGGAGCTGGGGATTTTTTTGCCAAATTACTGGACGCTCATGCGCAATGCCTGTAGGCTCATGCGTCCTTTTGAGGAGGTGACAAACCTTTTCAGTCGCACCGAAGGCACCATCAGCGACATCATACCATTTGTTTTCTTCCTGGAGCTTGCCCTGCGAAGAGTGCTGGATCAGGCCGTAGATGAGCGTGAAGAGGAAGAGTTGTGGTGTCCATCACCACCAGAAACAGCCTTATCAGCATTGCTTGCTGGACCTGCGGCAACGCAGGAAGAGGATTGTGAGGAAGAGGAGTCAGAGGAGGAATGTGGCTTTGAGGAGGAGGAGGAGGAGGAAGACCAAGCACAACAGGCATCCCAGGGTGCTCATTGTTGTCACCTATCTGGTACCCGTGATGTTGTACGTGGCTGGGGGGAAGAAGATACCATCAGTGACATCAGTGAGGACGAGGAACGGGACATGATTAGCTTGGCATCCAACCTTGTGCAAATGGGGTCTTTCATGCTGTCGTGCCTGTTGAGGGACCCTCGTATAAAAAAGCTGAAGGAGAACGACCTGTACTGGGTGTCCACGCTACTAGACCCCTGGTACAAGCATAAAGTGCCTGAAATGTTACCAAATTCCCGCAAGTCGGAAAGGATGGAGCATTTCAAAAATAAATTAAAAACTATGCTTTACACAGCGTATAAGGGTGATGTCACAGCACAATTGGAATCTAACAGGGGAAGAGATTAAAGTAATCCTCCTCCTCCTCCCACAACCACGGCGGCAAGGACAGGATGCTTTCCTGACGTGTTGATGATGGAGGACAGGCGGACCTTTTTAACTCTTATGCATCGCCAGAGCCTTTCGGGATCCAGCCTCAGAGAAAGACTCAACCGACAGGTAGCAGACTACCTAGCATTAAATCCGGATCTCGACACTCTGAGGAGCGATGGACCCCTTGACTACTGGGTGTGCAGGCTTGACCTGTGGCCTGAGCTATCCCAATTTGCAATTGAACTTCTGGCCTGCCCCGCTTCAAGTGTCCTGTCAGAAAGGACCTTCAGTGCAGCAGGAGGTTTTGTCACTGAGAAGAGAAGTCACCTAAGTAAAAAAAGTCTTGATTATCTCACCTTTATTAAAATGAATGAGGGATGGATCCCGAAGGGACTGACATTGGGCGATACATTTGAGTAAAAAAGGCCTGATGATGAGTTGAGCTGCCTTGGGCTACAAATGGTACACACGCTGGCTTTTTTCTTTTCTTATAATGCAGGATGACTTGCGTGACTTATCCGCCAACAACTAGTGTTCAAGCCGTAAGGTTTTAGGGCACTTTCTAACTGTTTTACAAACATCAATTTTTCGAATTTTTAAGGCATTTGTACATGCCTAATTTTTCTGTCCTCTGCTGCTGCACTGTGGCTACAAAACTCAAAGCAAAAAAAAGGCACATAACAGTGATTAAACTGTTAAGAATAGTACTACTTAACACACCACTCATATCTGGTGGCACAGTACATTGCACGCGCAGTGCCCCAAATTTGAAGTAGGAGGACCGACCAAGCATCTTTTTCCATCTCACGGTTCCGAAAAATTATCTCTGGGTTCCATCGATGCCATACCTGTATTCTATTGTTCAAAAGGATGGCATATGTGGTGTTTCATGCTGTTGTGCCTGTTGAGGGTCGTGGGCCATCGTATAAAAAGGCTGAAGGAGAACGACCTGTACTGGGTGTCCAACCACATTCTTTGTTCAATATTCCCGGTTCCTCTAAATTATCTCCGGGTTCCTCAAATCAATGCCATACCTGTACTCTATTGTGCAAAAGGATGGCATATGTGGTGTTTCATGCTGTTGTGCCTGTTGAGGGTCGTGGGCCATCGTATAAAAAGGCTGAAGGAGAACGACCTGTACTGGGTGTCCAAGCACATTTTTTTTTCAATATTCCTGGTTCCTCTAAATTATCTCCGGGTTCCTCAAATCAATGCCATACCTGTACTCTATTGTGCAAAAGGATGGCATATGTGGTGTTTCATGCTGTTGTGCCTGTTGAGGGTCGTGGGCCATCGTATAAAAAGGCTGAAGGAGAACGACCTGTACTGGGTGTCCAAGCACGTTTTTTGTTCAATATTCCCGGTTCCTCTAAATTATCTCTGGGTTCCTCAAATCAATGCCATACCTCTACTCTATTGTGCAAAAGGATGGCATATGTGGTGTTTCATGCTGTTGTGCCTGTTGAGGGTCGTGGGCCATCGTATAAACAGGCTGAAGGAGAATGACCTGTACTGGGTGTCCAACCACGGTTTTTTTTCAATATTCCCGGTTCCTCTAAATTATCTCCGGGTTCCTCAAATCAATGCCATGTCTGTAATCTATTGTGCAAAAGGATGGCATATGTGGTGTTTCCTGCTGTTGTTTCTGTTGAGGGTCCGGGACCCTCGTCTAAAAAGGCTGAAGGAGAACAAAGTGTACTGGTTGTCCAAGCATCTTTTTCCATCTCCCGGTTCCTAAAAATTATCTCTGTGTTTCTAAAATGGATGCCATACCTGTACTCTACTGTGCAAAAGGATGGCATATGTGGTGTTTCCTGCTGTTGTTTCTGTTGAGGGTCCTGGACCCTCTTATAAAAAGGCTGAAGGAGAACGACCTGTACTGGGTGTCCAAGCATGGTTTTTTGTTCAATTTCCCGGTTCCTAAAAGTTATCTCCGGGTTTCTAAAATGGATGCCATACCTGTACTCTATTGTTCAAAAGGATGGCATATGTGGTGTTTACTGCTGTTGTTTCTGTTGAGTGTCCTGGACCCTCTTATAAAAAGGCTGAAGAAGAACGACCTGTACTGGGTGTACTGTCCAAGCATCTTTTTCCATCTCCCGGTTCCTAAAAATTATCTCCGGGTTTCTAAAATCAATGCCATACCTGTACTGGATTATTCAAAAGGATGGCATATGTGGTGTTTCCTGCTGTTGTTTCTGTTGAGGGTCCGGGACCCTTGTATAAAAAGGCTGAAGGAGAACGAAGTGTACTGGGTGTCCAATCATTTTTTTTGTTCAATTTCCCGGTTCCTAAAGATTATCTCCGGGTTTCTAAAATCAATGCCATACCTGTACTCTATTATTCAAAAGGATGGCATATGTGCTCTTTCCTGCTGTTGTTTCTGTTGAGGGTCCTGGACCCTCTTATAAAAAGGCTGAAGGAGAACGACCTGTACTGGGTGTACTGTCCAAGCATCTTTTTCCATCTCCCGGTTCCTAAAAATTATCTCCGGGTTTCTAAAATCAATGCAATAACTGTACTGGATTATTCAAAAGGATGGCATATGTGGTGTTTCCTGCTGTTGTTTCTGTTGAGGGTCCGGGACCCTTGTCTAAAAAGGCTGAAGGAGAACGAAGTGTACTGGTTGTCCAAGCATCTTTTTCCATCTCCCGGTTCCTAAAAATTATTTCCGGGTTCCTAAAATGGATGCAATAACTGTACTGGATTGTTCAAAAGGATGGCATATGTGGTGTTTCCTGCTGTTGTTTCTGTTATGGGTCCGGGACCCTCGTATAAAAAGGCTGAAGGAGAACGAAGTGTACTGGGTGTCCAATCATGTTTTTTTTTAAATTTCCCAGTACCTAAAAATTATCTCCGGGTTCATAAAATCGATGCCATACCTGTACTGTATTATTCAAAAGGATGGCATATGTGGTGTTTCCTGCTGTTGTTTCTGTTGAGGGTCCTGGACCCTTGTCTAAAAAGGCTGAAGGAGAACGAAGTGTACTGGTTGTCCAAGCATCTTTTTCCATCTCCCGGTTCCTAAAAATTATTTCCGGGTTCCTAAAATGGATGCCATACCTGTACTGGATTGTTCAAAAGGATGGCATATGTGGTGATTCCTGCTGTTGTTTCTGTTGAGGGTCCGGGACCCTCGTATAAAAAGGCTGAAGGAGAACGAAGTGTACTGGGTGTCCAATCATGTTTTTTTTTAACCCCTTAACGACCGAGGACGTGCAGGGTACGTCCTCAAAAAAAAGGCAGTTAACGCCTGAGGACGTACCCTGCACGTCCTCGGTGTGGAAAGCAGCTGGAAGCGATCCTGCTCGCTTCCAGCTGCTTTCCGGTTATTGCAGTGATGCCTCGATATGGAGGCATCCTGCAATAACCTTTTTAAGCCATCCGGTGCAGAGAGAGACACTCTGTGGCCCTCTCTGCACCGGAGATCGGTGGCTCACTGCGTTGGTGGGTGGGTGGGAGCCGGACCGGGAGGCGGGTGGTGGCCATCGATGGCCCTGGTGATGTGGAGGGGGGCGGGATCATGGGCGGGGATGGCCAGGGCGCGCACTGGCGTGCACGTGTGCGTGCAAGGGAGGGCGGGGGCGGGCGCGTGCATGGGGAGGGAGCGAGTGGGAACCGCTACACTACAGAAAATGCTACAATAAAAAATGTTAATAAATGCCTAAAAAGTAAAACAAAAAAACAATCAGCAAGGTGGTGGGGGTTTGTCTGTGTGGGGGGGAAGCTACACTACAGAAAAAAAAGCACTTTTTTTTTGCAAACTGGGTACTGGCAGACAGCTGCCAGTACCCAAGATGGCCCCCAATAAGGCAGAGGGGAGGGTTAGAGAGCGGTTTTGGCGGGATCAGGGAGGTTGGGGGCTAAGGGGGAACCCTACACAGTACCATATGTAAATATGCTAAAAAAAATGCATTATTTTTTTTTAAAACCCTTTTATTTTAGTACTGGCAGACTTTCTGCCAGTACTTAAGATGGCGGGGACAATTGTGGGGTGGGGGAGGGAAGGGAGCTGTTTGGGAGGGATCAGGGGGTGGGATGTGTCAGGTGGGAGGCTGATCTCTACACTAAAGCTAAAATTAACCCTGCAAGCTCCCTACAAACTCCCTAATTAACCCCTTCACTGCTAGCCATAATACACGTGTGAGGCACAGCAGGATTTAGCTGCCTTCTAATTACCAGAAAGCAATGCCAAAGCCATATATGGCTGCTATTTCTGAACAAAGGGGATCCCAGAGAAGGATTTACAACCATTTGTGCCATAATTGCACAAGCTGTTTGTAAATGATTTCAGTGAGAAACCTAAAATTGTGAAAAATTTAACGTTTTTTTTAATTTGATCGCATTTGGCGGTGAAATTGTGGCATGAAATATACCAAAATGTGCCTAGATCAATACTTGGGGTTGTCTACTACACTACACTAAGCTAAAATTAACCCTACAAGCTCCCTAAAAGCTCCCTAATTAACCCCTTAACTGCTGGGCATAATACACTTGTGGTGCGCAGTGGCATTTAGCGGCCTTCTAATTACCAAAAAGCAACGCCAAAGCCATATATGTCTGCTATTTCTGAACAAAGGGGATCCCAGAGAAGAATTTACAACAATTTATGCCATAATTGCACAAGTTGTTTGTAAATAGTTTCAGTGAGAAACCGAAAGTTTGTGAAAAAATTTATGAAAAAGTGAACAATTTTTTGTATTTGATCGCATTTGGCGGTGAAATAGTGGTATGAAATATACCAAAATTGGCCTAGATCAATACTTTGGGATGTCTACTAAAAAAAAAAAAAATACATGTCAAGGGATATTCAGGGATTCCTGAAAGATATTAGTGTTCTAATGTAACTAGCGCTAATTTTGGAAAAAAGTGGTTTGGAAATAGCAAAGTGCTACTTGTATTTATGGCCCTATAACTTGCAAAAAAAGCAAAGAACTTGTAAACATTGGGTATTTCTAAACTCAGGACAAAATTTAGAAACTATTTAGCATGGGTGTTTTTTGGTGGTTGTAGATATGTAACTGATTTTGGGGGTCAAAGTTAGAAAAAGTGTGTTTTTTTCAATTTTTCCTCATATTTTATAATTTTTTTATAGTAAATTATAAGATATGATGAAAATAATGGTATCTTTAGAAAGTCCATTTAGTGGCGAAAAAAATGGTATATAATATGTGTGGGTACAGTAAATGAGTAAGAAGAAAATTACAACTAAACACAAACACTGCAAAAATGTAAAAATAGCCTTGGTCCCAAACGGACAGAAAATGGAAAAGTGCTGTGGTCATTAAGGGGTTAAATTTCCCGGTTCCTAAAAATTATCTCTGGGTTCCTAAAATCGATGCCATACCTGTACTCTATCGTGCAAAAGGATGGCATAGGTGGTGTTTCCTGCTGTTGTGTCTGTGGAGGGTCCAGGACCCTCGTCTACAAAGGCAGAAGGAGAACGGCCTGTACTGGGTGTCCAAGCTGGTTTTTTTTTCAATATTCCCGGGTTCCTCTAAATTATCTCCGGTTTTCTCAAATCAATGCCATACCTGTAATCTATTGTGCAAAAGGATGGCATATGTGGTGTTTCATGCTGTTGTGCCTGTTGAGGGTCGTGGGCCATCGTATAAAAAGGCTGAAGGAGAACGACCTGTACTGCCTTGCTGCTCCTTTTAGGCAGGCCAGCTCATTGCATACAGGCCCACAGACTCTGTAACAGATCCCTCTTTTAGGGAGAGGTGCAGCCATAATGCAGGGTCAGAACCTCTGTCTGCAACTGGTATACTTGATTGTGCAAAAGGAAGTAACCTTACCATGGTTCCCTGACCGCACGTCTTGTTGTTATATTTGGTGAGGGTAATCAGGCAGGGACAGGGATTAAAGTGCTAAGAATAGTACTACTTAAAACACAACCTAGTTACCATGGGTCCCAGACTGCATGTCTTATTATTATATTTTGGTAGGGTAATCATGCAGGCCATATAGACCTCCCCCGATAGGGGGAGTAACAGGGATTAAAGTGCTAAGAATAGTACTACTTAACACAACCTAGTTGCCATGGGTCCCAGACCGCATGTCTTATTATTATATTTTGGTAGGGTAATCATGCAGGCCATATAGACCTCCCCCGATAGGGGGAGTAACAGGGATTAAAGTGCTAAGAATAGTACTACTTAATGCAACCTAGTTAGCCATGGGTCCCAGTCCCAGACCGCATGTCTTGTTGTTTTATTTGGTCCGGGTAATCATGCAGGCCATATAGACCTCCCACCATTAGGGGTTGTAACAGGTATTAAACTAATAAGAACAGTACTACTGAAATAAACCTAGTTAACATGGTTCCAAGAGCGCAGGTTTTATTGTTGTACTTTGTTAGGCTAATCATGATGGCCATATAGACCTCCCCCGAGAGTTGGGAGTAACAGGGATGAAAGTGCTAAGAATAGTACTACTTTACACAACCTAGTTAGCCATGGGTCTCAGTCCCAGACCGCATGTCTTGTTGTTTTATTTGGTCCGGCTAATCATGCAGCCCATATAGACCTCCCACCATTAGGGGTTGTAACAGGTATTAAACTAATAAGATCAATACTACTGAAATAAACCTAGTTAACATGGTTCCAAGACCGCAGGTTTTATTGTTGTACTTTGTTAGGCTAATCATGATGGCCATATAGACCTCCCCCGAGAGGTGGGAGTAACAGGGATGAAAGTGCTAAGAATAGTACTACTTAATGCAACCTAGTTAGCCATGGGTCCCAGTCCCAGACCGCATGTCTTGTTGTTTTATTTGGTCCGGGTAATCATGCAGGCCATATAGACCTCCCACCATTAGGGGTTGTAACAGGTATTAAACTAATAAGAACAGTACTACTGAAATAAACCTAGTTAACATGGTTCCAAGAGCGCAGGTTTTATTGTTGTACTTTGTTAGGCTAATCATGATGGCCATATAGACCTCCCCCGAGAGGTGGGAGTAACAGGGATGAAAGTGCTAAGAATAGTACTACTTTACACAACCTAGTTAGCCATGGGTCTCAGTCCCAGACCGCATGTCTTGATGTTTTATTTGGTCCGGCTAATCATGCAGCCCATATAGACCTCCCACCATTAGGGGTTGTAACAGGTATTAAACTAATAAGAACAATACTACTGAAATAAACCTAGTTAACATGGTTCCAAGACCGCAGGTTTTATTGTTGTACTTTGTTAGGTTAATCATGATGGCCATATAGACCTCCCCCGAGAGGTGGGAGTAACAGGGATGAAAGTGCTAAGAATAGTACTACTTTACACAACCTAGTTAGCCATGGGTCCCAGTCCCAGACCGCATGTCTTGTTGTTTTATTTGGTCCGGCTAATCATGCAGGCCATATAGACCTCCCACCATTAGGGGTTGTAACAGGTATTAAACTAATAAGAACAGTACTACTGAAATAAACCTAGTTACCATGGTTCCAAGAGCGCAGGTTTTATTGTTGTACTTTGTTAGGCTAATCATGATGGCCATATAGACCTCCCCCGATCGGTGTGAGTAACAGGGATGAAAGTGCTAAGAATAGTACTACTTAATGCAACCTAGTTAGCCATGGGTCCCAGTCCCAAACCGCATGTCTTGTTGTTTTATTTGGTCCGGCTAATCATGCAGGCCATATAGACCTCCCACCATTAGGGGTTGTAACAGGTATTAAACTAATAAGAACAGTACTACTGAAATAAATCTAGTTAACATGGTTCCAAGAGCTTAGGTTTTATTGTTGTACTTTGTTAGGCTAATCATGATGGCCATATAGACCTCCCCCGAGAAGTGGGAGTAACAGGGATTAAAGTGCTAAGAATAGTACTACTTAACACAACCTATTTGCCATGGGTCCCAGACCGCATGTCTTATTATTATATTTTGGTAGGGTAATCATGCAGGCCATATAGACCTCCCCCGATAGGGGGAGTAACAGGGATTAAAGTGCTAAGAATAGTACTACTTAATGCAACCTAGTTAGCCATGGGTCCCAGTCCCAGACCGCATGTCTTGTTGTTTTATTTGGTCCGGGTAATCATGCAGGCCATATAGACCTCCCACCATTAGGGGTTGTAACAGGTATTAAACTAATAAGAACAGTACTACTGAAATAAACCTAGTTAACATGGTTCCAAGAGCGCAGGTTTTATTGTTGTACTTTGTTAGGCTAATCATGATGGCCATATAGACCTCCCCCGAGAGGTGGGAGTAACAGGGATGAAAGTGCTAAGAATAGTCCTACTTTACACAACCTAGTTAGCCATGGGTCTCAGTCCCAGACCGCATGTCTTGTTGTTTTATTTGGTCCGGCTAATCATGCAGCCCATATAGACCTCCCACCATTAGGGGTTGTAACAGGTATTAAACTAATAAGAACAATACTACTGAAATAAACCTAGTTAACATGGTTCCAAGACCGCAGGTTTTATTGTTGTACTTTGTTAGGCTAATCATGATGGCCATATAGACCTCCCCCGAGAGGTAGGAGTAACAGGGATGAAAGTGCTAAGAATAGTACTACTTTACACAACCTAGTTAGCCATGGGTCCCAGTCCTAGACCGCATGTCTTGTTGTTTTATTTGGTCCAGCTAATCATGCAGGCCATATAGACCTCCCACCATTAGGGGTTGTAACAGGTATTAAACTAATAAGAACAGTACTACTGAAATAAACCTAGTTACCATGGTTCCAAGAGCGCAGGTTTTATTGTTGTACTTTGTTAGGCTAATCATGATGGCCATATAGACCTCCCCCGATCGGTGTGAGTAACAGGGATGAAAGTGCTAAGAATAGTACTACTTAATGCAACCTAGTTAGCCATGGGTCCCAGTCCCAAACCGCATGTCTTGTTGTTTTATTTGGTCCGGCTAATCATGCAGGCCATATAGACCTCCCACCATTAGGGGTTGTAACAGGTATTAAACTAATAAGAACAGTACTACTGAAATAAATCTAGTTAACATGGTTCCAAGAGCTTAGGTTTTATTGTTGTACTTTGTTAGGCTAATCATGATGGCCATATAGACCTCCCCCGAGAGGTGGGAGTAACAGGGATGAAAGTGCTAAGAATAGTACTACTTTACACAACCTAGTTAGCCATGGGTCACAGTCCCAGACCGCATGTCTTGTTGTTTTATTTGGTCCGACTAATCATGCAGCCCATATAGACCTCCCACCATTAGGGGTTGTAACAGGTATTAAACTAATAAGAACAGTACAACTGAAATAAACCTAGTTAACATGGTTCCAAGACCGCAGGTTTTATTGTTGTACTTTGTTAGGCTACTCATGATGGCCATATAGACCTCCCCCGAGAGGTGGGAGTAACAGGGATGAAAGTGCTAAGAATAGTACTACTTTACACAACCTAGTTAGCCATGGGTCCCAGTCCCAGACCGCATGTCTTGTTGTTTTATTTGGTCCAGCTAATCATGCAGGCCATATAGACCTCCCACCATTAGGGGTTGTAACAGGTATTAAACTAATAAGAACAGTACTATTTAACACAACCTAGTTAACATGGGTCCCAGACCGCATGTCTTGTGGTTATATTTGGTGAGGGTAATCAGGCAGGCCGTATAGACCTCCCCCGATAGGGGGAGTTACAGGGATTAAAGTGCTAAGAATAGTACAACTTAACACAACCTAGTTACCATGGGTCCCAGACTGCATGTCTTGTTGTTATATTTGGTGAGGGTAATCAGGCAGGCCATATAGACCTCCCCCGATAGGGGGAGTAACAGGGATTAAAGTGCTAAGAATAGTACTACTTAAAACACAACCTAGTTACCATGGGTCCCAGACTGCATTTCTTATTATTATATTTTGGTAGGGTAATCATGCAGGCCCTATAGACCTCCCCCGATAGGGTGAGTAACAGGTATTAAACTGCTGAGAACAGTACTACTTAACACAACCTAGTTACCATGGGTCCCAGACCGCATGACTTGTGGTTATATTTGGTGAGGGTAATCAGGCAGGCCGTATAGACCTCCCCCGATAGGGGGAGTTACAGGGATTAAAGTGCTAAGAATAGTACAACTTAACACAACCTAGTTACCATGGGTCCCAGACTGCATGTCTTGTTGTTATATTTGGTGAGGGTAATCAGGCAGGCCATATAGACCTCCCCCGATAGGGCGGGTAACAGGGATTAAAGTGCTAAGAATAGTACTACTTAAAACACAACCTAGTCTTTCAGGCTTGCTGTATTGATTATCTGTTAAAGTAACATTGTCTGTTTAAGTATAATAGCTAACCAAGCTATTTTATAAATTATTTGCTTTGCAAGGGTTGCATTTTTAATTTAAAAAAAGGAAATAACTAAATAACTTTATTTCTAGCATTCCATTTTTTTTTTTTTTTTCTGTCTGTGTGGGTAATTAGGGGTGGGATTTTTTTCACCTGTGTGTGCCTTGCAAGCCTATAAATTTAGCACATTTACTCTGTGAGCTTGCTCTTTCAGGCTTGCTGTATTGATTATCTGTTAAAGTAACATTGTCTGTTTAAGTATAATAGCTAACCAAGGTAGTTAGGCAAACAAGGTTTTGGAGTAACCAAGGGGAAATATATTTATTTTATACTTTTAAGTTAAACCTTTTATTAAGAATGTGTGAGAATCTCATTCAGTGTACAGCTTGCTGTCTTCCAGGGGCTCGTGTTAGGCATATTGTGGAGCGTATTGATAGATTGTTAGAGGGATGTGGGTCTGATCCTGCAGTCATGGTGCATATTGGTACTAATGAAGGAATCAGTGGGAGATGGAGAGTCCTAAAAAATGACTTCAGGGAGTTAGGTAGCAAGCTTAAAGCAAGGACCTCCAAAGTAATATTTTCTGAGATATTACCAGTGCCGTGTGTTAACTCAGTAAGGCAGAAGGAGCTAAGGTCTGTTAATTCATGGCTAAAAACATGGTGTAAAAATGAGGGGTTTGACTTTTTAGAACACTGGGCTGATTTTTCACTAGGGTACAATTTGTACAGTAAGGATGGATTGCACCTGAATGACATGGGTGCAGGTGTGTTGGGGGAAAGGATGGTAGCACGTTTAGAGAACCTTTTAAACTAGGCAAAGGGGGGGAGGGTCAATTAGAACAAAATAGAACAGAGAGATCAGTCTCTGAATATGTCACTCCCTTAATATCTCAAGGAAGGGATGACTTAAGAAATGTCACATTAAAAAGTATAGAGGAAAGTACACCAAGTAGCAGCAGAAAGCACATGAAAATTAAATGTATGACAACAAATGCAAGAAGCATGACAGGTAAAATGGGGGAGCTGACGCTCTTAGTTGCAGAAGAGGACTATGATGTTATCAGTATAACTGAAACTTGGTGGGATGATTCACATGACTGGGCAGTTAACTTAGAGGGGTATACATTATTTAGGAGGGACAGGAATAATAAAAGGGGTGGAGGAATTTGCATGTATATTAAACCTGACCTTAAACCTACAATAAGGGAAGATATTTATGATACAAGTGACAATGTAGAGACCCTGTGGGTTGAAATAAAGAGTGGGGGGAAAAATCCTAAAAAAATATTACTAGGAACATGCTACAAGCCTCCCAACATTAGTGACCCGGAGGAAACTCAACTACTTATCCAAATAGGTAAGGCTGCTAATAACAGTGCTGTAATTATGGGAGATTTTAACTACCCTGATATAAACTGGGCCAATGAAACTAGTAATTCAGCTAAGGGGGATAGATTTTTAAATGTTCTCAGGGATAACTTCTTGTCACAATTAATAGAGGAGCCAACTAGGAGTAAAGCTATATTGGATTTAGTGCTATCAAACAATACAGATATAATATCAAACATAGAAGTTAAAGAACATTTGGGTAACAGTGATCATAACATGGTCACATTTGAAATCTCTTTTCATATGCAGTGTTTTAAAGGCTTAACTAAGACTTTTAATTTCAAGAAAGCAAAATTCAACGATTTAAGGAAATCATTAAATAATATAAATTGGGACAATGTATTTTCTAATAAAAATACAGAGGATAAATGGATAATATTTAAAAATTTGTTAAATAAATATACATATCAATACATACCATATGGTTATAAAAATAAAAAAACTAAGCCTTTATGGCTAAATAAAAATGTGTTAAGAGAAATTAGGAAAAAACGTAGGGCATTTAAATTATTAAAAGAAAATAGTACAGACTCAGCATACAATATTTATAAGGAATGTAACAAAGCATGCAAAAAAGCAATCAAATTAGCCAAAATTGAAAATGAAAAATTAATTGCCAAGTCTAACCCTAAAAGGTTCTTTAAGTACATAAATAGCAAAAAATCTAAGAAGGATAATATAGGTACATTAAAATGTGTGGAGGGTAGCATGATAAATAATGACAGGGAGAAGGCTGAGGTACTAAACCAGTTTTTTTCTTCAGTATACACAAGAGAGGAACCATTGAATGATACTTTGGAACAGAATAAAACATGCCAGTCCATACCACTAACTGGGTTTTGTTTAGAGGATATCAGGAAAAAACTAAAAAATATTAAGGTAAATAAAACTCCAGGCCCAGATGGAATACACCCAAGGGTGTTAAGTGAACTTAGCAATGTTATAGACAAACCTTTACTCTTAATTTTTCAAGACTCATTATCCTCAGGCATGGTACCCCAGGATTGGCGTAAAGCTGATGTGGTGCCACTCTTCAAAAAGGGAAGCAGGGATGATCCAGGAAGCTATAGACCAGTTAGTCTGACATCAATAGTGGGGAAGATATTTGAAGGGATTATAAGGGATTATATTGATGAGCATATTTGTGTAAACAAGATTATGAGTTCTAATCAGCATGGCTTTAGGAGAAATAGATCATGTCAAACTAATCTAATTAGATTCTACGAGGAAGTAAGTAAAAATATAGATAAAGGGGAATCAGTTGATGTGATATACTTAGATTTTGCAAAGGCATTTGATACAGTGCCACATGAGAGATTAATGCACAAAATTAAGGGACTGGGAATAGCTGAAAATGTTAGCTCATGGATAAATAACTGGATAAAAGATAGGGAGCAACGAGTAGTAGTAAATGGATCATACTCAGATTGGACAAAGGTAATCAGTGGCGTCCCCCAGGGATCAGTACTGGGCCCTGTTCTTTTTAATATTTTTATAAATGACTTGGAGCAAGGATTAAATAGCGACATCTCTATTTTTGCAGATGATACTAAGTTAAGTAAGGTCATTAGGTCAGAGCAGGACGAACTCTCTTTACAAAGGGATTTGCTAAAATTAGAACTATGGGCAAGTGAATGGAAAATGAGATTTAATACAGAAAAATGTAAGGTTCTACATTTTGGAAGTAAAAATAAGCAGGCTACGTATTTTTTAAATGGGACAAGACTTAGCCAAACACAGGAGGAAAGGGATTTGGGAGTAGTAATAGATAACAAGCTAAAGATAAGTGCACAATGCAGGGCAGCGGCTTCAAAGGCTAATAAGACACTAGCATGTATTAAAAGAGGCATTGATTCAAGGGAGGAAAGCATAATTCTGTCATTATATAAAGCCCTGGTAAGACCTCACCTTGAGTTTGGAGTGCAGTTCTGGGGACCGATTGCTAAAAAAGATATTGCAGAACTAGAAAAAGTTCAGAGAAGGGCCACAAAGATAATAAGGGGATTGGAGAAATTAACCTATGAGGAGAGGCTAGCCAAACTGGGTCTGTTCTCTTTAGAAAAAAGGCGCTTGAGAGCTGACATGATTACTTTATATAAATATATTCAAGGCCCATATACAGAGATGGCAGAAGCTCTTTTTATTCCAAGAAAAATGTTTCTGACAAGAGGTCATAATTTAAGGTTGGAGGAAAGGAGATTTAATCTCCTGCAACGAAAACGTTTTTTCACTGTAAGAGCAATAAAATTGTGGAACTCATTACCAAAGGAGGTAGTGAATGCCAATACCATAGATTCATTTAAAAATAGTCTGGATAAATTTCTGTATATAAACAAAATTCATGGATATGATTGCTAGTATTAAATGGGTCACATTTTAATGGGGTTATTTAAGCTTAACTGGAGCTTTTTGTAAGTATTTTAGATTTGTATAGGTTGAACTCGATGGACTTCAGTCTTTTTTCAACCTTATCTACTATGTTACTATGTTACTATGTAGTTACCATGGGTCCCAGACCGCATGTCTTATTATTATATTTTGGTAGGGTAATCATGCAGGCCCTATAGACCTCCCCCGATAGGGTGAGTAACAGGTATTAAACTGCTGTGAACAGTACTACTTAGCACAACCTAGTTACCATGGGTCCCAGACCGCATGACTTGTGGTTATATTTGGTGAGGGTAATCAGGCAGGCCGTATAGACCTCCCCCGATAGGGGGAGTTACAGGGATTAAAGTGCTAAGAATAGTACAATTTAACACAACCTAGTTACCATGGGTCCCAGACCGCATATCTTGTTGTTATATTTGGTGAGGGTAATCAGGCAGGCTGTATAGACCTCCCCCGATAGGGGGAGTAAAAGGGATTAAAGTGCTAAGAATATTACTAATATAAACAAAACCTAGTTACCATGAGTCCCAGACCGCATGTTTAATTATTATACTTTGTCAGGGAAATTATATATCTAACAAATCTATCTATTTATCTTCTATTGATTCTATCTAACTATCAATCTATGTATATCTATCTATCAAATCTATCTATCTCGTGTCCGGACTGTTTTGAGAAAGCCACTTGTGTTTTTGACAAATTTGAAGTAGGAGGACAGACCAATCACAGGGATTAAACTGCTAAGAATAGTACTACTTAAGACAACCTAGTTATACCAGTACCACCATGGGTCCCAGACCGCATGTTTGGTTGTTATACTTTGTCAGGGTAATCATGCAGGCCATATAGACCTCCCCCGATAGGGGGAGTTACAGGGATGAAAGTGCTAAGAATAGTACTACTTAACACAACCTAGTTACCATGGGTCCCAGGCCGCATGTTTTGTTGTTATACTTTGTCAGGGTAATCATGCAGGCCATATAGACCTCCCCCGATAGGGGGAGTAACAGGGATTAAATTGCTAAGAATAGTACTACTTAACACAACCTAGTTACCATGGGTCCCACACCGCATGTCTTATTATTATATTTGGTCAGGATAATCATGCAGGCCATATAGACCTCCCCCGATAGGGGGAGTAACAGGGATTAAAGTGCTAAGAATAGTACTACTTAACACAACCTAGTTACCATGGGTCCCAGACTGCATGTCTTATTGTTGTTATACTTTGTCAGGGTAATCATGCAGGCCATATAGACCTCCCCCGATAGGGGGAGTTACAGGGATTAAAGTGCTAAGAATTGTACTACTTAACACAACCTAGTTACCATGAGTCCCAGACCGCATGTTTAATTATTATACTTTGTCAGGGTAATTATATATCTAACAAATCTATCTATTTATCTTCTATTGATTCTATCTATCAATCTATGTATATCTATCTATCTATCAAATCTATCTCGTGTCCGGACTGTTTTGAGAAAGCCACTTGTGTTTTTGACAAATATGAAGTAGGAGGACAGACCAATCACAGGGATTAAACTGCTAAGAATAGTTCTACTTAAGACAACCTAGTTATACCAGTACCACCATGGGTCCCAGACCGCATGTTTGGTTGTTATACTTTGTCAGGGTAATCATGCAGGCCATATAGACCTCCCCCGATAGGGGGAGTTACAGGGATGAAAGTGCTAAGAATAGTACTACTTAACACAACCTAGTTACCATGGGTCCCAGGCCGCATGTTTTGTTGTTATACTTTGTCAGGGTAATCATGCAGGCCATATAGACCTCCCCCGATAGGGGGAGTAACAGGGATTAAATTGCTAAGAATAGTACTACTTAACACAACCTAGTTACCATGGGTCCCACACCGCATGTCTTATTATTATATTTGGTCAGGATAATCATGCAGACCAATCACAGGGATTAAACTGCTAAGAATAGTTCTACTTAAGACAACCTAGTTATACCAGTACCACCATGGGTCCCAGACCGCATGTTTGGTTGTTATACTTTGTCAGGGTAATCATGCAGGCCATATAGACCTCCCCCGATAGGGGGAGTTACAGGGATTAAAGTGCTAAGAATTGTACTACTTAAAACAACCTAGTTAACATGGGTCCCAGGCTGCATGTCTTATTGTTGTTATACTTTGTCAGGGTAATCATGCAGGCCATATAGAGTAACAGGGATTAAAGTGCTAAGAATAGTACTACTTAACACAACCTAGTTACCATGGGTCCCACACCGCATGTCTTATTATTATATTTTGTAAGCATAATCATGCAGGCCATATACACCTCCCCCGATAGGGGGAGTAACAGGGATTAAAGTGCTAAGAATAGTACTACTTAAAACAACCTAGTTACCATGGGTCCCAGACCGCATGTTTTGTTGTTATACTTTGTCAGGGTAATCATGCAGGCCGTATAGACCTCCCCCGATAGGGTGAGTAACAGGTATTAAAGTGCTAAGAATAGTACTACTTAACACAACCTACAATGTCAAAGTGACTCAAGCACCAGTGGTGTAGAATAGGTGTGCAAAGCTGGAGGAGCCACTGCTCAAAAGACTCCCATATAACAAATGCAAAGAAATTCCAGCAGCACAACAACAGTGAATAATCTTCCAAATTTATTAGGTACCTGGAGGTAAAGCATTGCTTTACCTCCAGGTACCTAATAAATTTAGAAGATTATTCACCGTTGTTGTGCTGCTGGAATTTCTTTGCACTTAACATAACCTAGTTACCATGGGTCCCAGACCGCATGTCTTGTTGTTATATTTGGTCAGGGTAATCATGCAGGCCATATACACCTCCCCGATAGGGGGAGTAAGAGGGATTAAACTGCTAAGAACAGTACTACTTAACACAACCTAGGTACCATGGGTCCCAGAACGCATGTTTTATTATTATACTTTTTCAGGGTAATTATATATCTATCAAATCTATCTATTTATCTTCTATCGATTCTATCTAACTATCAATCTATGTATATCTATCTATCAAATCTATCTATCTCGTGGCCGGACTGTTTTGATACAGCCACTTGTGTTTAGGACAAATTTGAAGTAGGAGGACAGACCAATCATCTTCTTCCATCTCCCTGTTCCAAAAATGCAGGCCATATAGACCTCCTCCGATAGGGGGAGTAACAGGTAGTAGTAAACTGCTAACAATAGTACTACTTAACACACCACGGGTCCCAGACTGCATGTCTTTTTGTTATACTCTGTCAGGGAAATTATATATCTTTCAAATCTATCTATTTATCTATCAAATCTATCTAACTATCAATCGTATCTATCAAATGTATATTGCATCTATTGATCGATTTTAAGATATGATGAAAATAATGGTATCTTTAGAAAGTCCATTTAGTGGCGAGAAAAACGGTATATAATATGTGTGGGTACAGTAAATGAGTAAGAAGAAAATTACAACTAAACACAAACACCGCAAAAATGTAAAAATAGCCTTGGTCCCAAACGGACAGAAAATGGAAAAGTGCTGTGGTCATTAAGGGGTTAAATTTCCCGGTTCCTAAAAATTATCTCCGGGTTCCTAAAATCGATGCCATACCTGTACTCTATCGTGCAAAAGGATGGCATAGGTGGTGTTTCCAGCTGTTGTGTCTGTGGAGGGTCCAGGACCCTCGTCTACAAAGGCAGAAGGAGAACGACCTGTACTGGGTGTCCAAGCACGTTTTTTGTTCAATATTCCCGGTTCCTCTAAATTATCTCCGGTTTCCTCAAATCAATGCCATACCTGTAATCTATTGTGCAAAAGGATGGCATATGTGGTATTTCATGCTGTTGTGCCTGTTGAGGGTCGTGGGCCATCGTATAAAAAGGCTGAAGGAGAACGACCTGTACTGCCTTGCTGCTCCTTTTAGGCAGGCCATCTCTTTGCATACAGGCCCACAGACTCTGTAACAGATCCCTCTTTTAGGGAGAGGTGCAGCCATAATGCAGGGTCAGAACCTCTGTCTGCAACTGGTATACTTGATTGTGCAAAAGGAAGTAACCTTACCATGGTTCCCTGACCGCACGTCTTGTTGTTATATTTGGTGAGGGTAATCAGGCAGGGACAGGGATTAAAGTGCTAAGAATAGTACTACTTAAAACACAACCTAGTTACCATGGGTCCCAGACCGCATGTCTTATTATTATATTTTGGTAGGGTAATCATGCAGGCCATATAGACCTCCCCCGATAGGGGGAGTAACAGGGATTAAAGTGCTAAGAATAGTACTACTTAACACAACCTAGTTGCCATGGGTCCCAGACCGCATGTCTTATTATTATATTTTGGTAGGGTAATCATGCAGGCCATATAGACCTCCCCCGATAGGGGGAGTAACAGGGATTAAAGTGCTAAGAATAGTACTACTTAATGCAACCTAGTTAGCCATGGGTCCCAGTCCCAGACCGCATGTCTTGTTGTTTTATTTGGTCCGGGTAATCATGCAGGCCATATAGACCTCCCACCATTAGGGGTTGTAACAGGTATTAAACTAATAAGAACAGTACTACTGAAATAAACCTAGTTAACATGGTTCCAAGAGCGCAGGTTTTATTGTTGTACTTTGTTAGGCTAATCATGATGGCCATATAGACCTCCCCCGAGAGGTGGGAGTAACAGGGATGAAAGTGCTAAGAATAGTACTACTTTACACAACCTAGTTAGCCATGGGTCTCAGTCCCAGACCGCATGTCTTGTTGTTTTATTTGGTCCGGCTAATCATGCAGCCCATATAGACCTCCCACCATTAGGGGTTGTAACAGGTATTAAACTAATAAGAACAATACTACTGAAATAAACCTAGTTAACATGGTTCCAAGACCGCAGGTTTTATTGTTGTACTTTGTTAGGCTAATCATGATGGCCATATAGACCTCCCCCGAGAGGTGGGAGTAACAGGGATGAAAGTGATAAGAATAGTACTACTTTACACAACCTAGTTAGCCATGGGTCCCAGTCCCAGACCGCATGTCTTGTTGTTTTATTTGGTCCGGCTAATCATGCAGGCCATATAGACCTCCCACCATTAGGGGTTGTAACAGGTATTAAACTAATAAGAACAGTACTACTGAAATAAACCTAGTTACCATGGTTCCAAGAGCGCAGGTTTTATTGTTGTACTTTGTTAGGCTAATCATGATGGCCATATAGACCTCCCCCGATCGGTGTGAGTAACAGGGATGAAAGTGCTAAGAATAGTACTTAGAATAGTACTACTTAACACAACCTAGTTACCCATGGGTCCCAGTCCCAGACCGATAGGGGGAGTTACAGGGATTAAAGTGCTAAAAATAGTACAACTTAACACAACCTAGTTACCATGGGTCCCAGACCGCATGTCTTGTTGTTATATTTGGTGAGGGTAATCAGGCAGGCCGTATAGACCTCCCCCGATAGGGGGAGTAAAAGGGATTAAAGTGCTAAGAATAGTACTAATATAAACAAAACCTAGTTACCATGGGTCCCAGACCACTTGTCTTGTTATTATACTTTGTAAGGGTAATCATGCAGGCCATATAGACCTCCCCCGATAAGGGGAGTAAAAGGGATTAAAGTGCTAAGAATAGTGCTACTAAACACAACCTAATTACCATGGGTCCCAGACCGCATGTCTTGCTGTTATACTTTTATCAGGGTAATCATGCAGGCCATATAGACCTACACTGATAGGGGGAGTAACATGGATTAAAGTGCTAAGAATAGTACTAATATAAACAAAACCTAGTTACCATGGGTCCCAGACCGCATGTCTTGTTGTGATACTTTGTCAGGGTAATCGTGCAGGCCATATAGACCTCCCCCGATAGGGGGAGTTACAGGGATTAAAGTGCTAAGAATAGTACTACTTAACACAACCTAGTTACCATGAGTCTCAGACCGCATGTTTAATTATTATACTTTGTCAGGGTAATTATATATCTAACAAATCTATCTATTTATCTTCTATTGATTCTATCTAACTATCAATCTATGTATATCTATCTATCAAATCTATCTATCTCGTGTCCGGACTGTTTTGAGAAAGCCACTTGTGTTTTTGACAAATTTGAAGTAGGAGGACAGACCAATCACAGGGATTAAACTGCTAAGAATAGTACTACTTAAGACAACCTAGTTATACCAGTACCACCATGGGTCCCAAACCGCATGTTTGGTTGTTATACTTTGTCAGGGTAATCATGCAGGCCATATAGACCTCCCCCGATAGGGGGAGTTACAGGGATGAAAGTGCTAAGAATAGTACTACTTAACACAACCTAGTTACCATGGGTCCCAGGCCGCATGTTTTGTTGTTATACTTTGTCAGGGTAATCATGCAGGCCATATAGACCTCCCCCAATAGGGGGAGTAACAGGGATTAAATTGCTAAGAATAGTACTACTTAACACAACCTAGTTACCATGGGTCCCACACCGCATGTCTTATTATTATATTTGGTCAGGATAATCATGCAGGCCATATAGACCTCCCCCGATAGGGGGAGTAACAGGGATTAAAGTGCTAAGAATAGTACTACTTAACACAACCTAGTTACCATGGGTCCCAGACTGCATGTCTTATTGTTGTTATACTTTGTCAGGGTAATCATGCAGGCCATATAGACCTCCCCTGATAGGGGGAGTAACAGGGATTAAAGTGCTAAGAATAGTACTACTTAACACAACCTAGTTACCATGGGTCCCACACCGCATGTCTTATTATTATATTTTGTAAGGATAATCATGCAGGCCATATACACCTCCCCCGATAGGGGGAGTAACAGGGATTAAAGTGCTAAGAATAGTACTACTTAAAACAACCTAGTTACCATGGGTCCCAGACCGCATGTTTTGTTGTTATACTTTGTCAGGGTAATCATGCAGGCCGTATAGACCTCCCCCGATAGGGTGAGTAACAGGTATTAAAGTGCTAAGAATAGTACTACTTAACACAACCTACAATGTCAAAGTGACTCAAGCACCAGTGGTGTAGAATAGGTGTGCAAAGCTGGAGGAGCCACTGCTCAAAAGACTCCCATATAACAAATGCAAAGAAATTCCAGCAGCACAACAATGGTGAATAATCTTCCAAATTTATTAGGTACCTGGAGGTAAAGCAATGCTTTACCTCCAGGTACCTAATAAATTTGGAAGATTATTCACCATTGTTGTGCTGCTGGAATTTCTTTGCACTTAACACAACCTAGTTACCATGGGTCCCAGACCGCATGTCTTGTTGTTATATTTGGTCAGGGTAATCATGCAGGCCATATACACCTCCCCGATAGGGGGAGTAACAGGGATTAAAGTGCTAAGAATAGTAATACTTAACACATCCTAGTTACCATGGGTCCCAGACCGCATGTTTTGTTGTTATACTTTGTCAGGGTAATCATGCAGGCCATATAGACCTCCCCGATAGGGGGAGTAAGAGGGATTAAACTGCTAAGAACAGTACTACTTAACACAACCTAGTTACCATGGGTCCCAGACCGCATGTTTTATTATTATACTTTTTCAGGGTAATTATATATCTATGAAATCTATCTATTTATCTTCTATCGATTCTATCTAACTATCAATCTATGTATATCTATCTATCAAATCTATCTCTTGGCCGGACTGTTTTGATACAGCCACTTGTGTTTAGGACAAATTTGAAGTAGGAGGAAAGACCAATCATCTTCTTCCATCTCCCTGTTCCAAAAATGCAGGCCATATAGACCTCCTCCGATAGTGGGAGTAACAGGTAGTAGTAAACTGCTAACAATAGTACTACTTAACACACCACGGGTCCCAGACCGCATGTCTTATTGTTATACTCTGTCAGGGAAATTATATATCTTTCAAATCTATCTATTTATCTATCAAATCTATCTAACTATCAATCGTATCTATCAAATGTATATTGCATCTATTGATCGATGTAATTCGTATCTATAAAATGTATATTGCATCTTTTGATCTATGTAATTCCTATCTATCAAATGTATATTGCATCTTTTGATCTATATAATTCGTATCTATCAAATGGATATTGCATCTATTGATCTATGTAATTCGTATCTATCAAATGTATATTGCATCTATTGATCTATGTAATTTGTATCGATCATATGTATATTGCATCTATTGAGCTATGTAATCTATGTATCTATCTATCAAATCTATCTATCTCGTGGTTGTGCAAATGGACTGTTTGCGGTTGTTTGCGGTTGTTTGCGGTGCGTTACACTTGGAGTTTGGTCTGTCACTGTGAAGCGGGCGTAACCCTTACACTACCTGATCGATACAACATCATAACTGATGTTTTAAAGCACGTTATTCCAAACAATTTAGGAATGTTAGGTGATTTAGGCCCTTTATGGGTTAAAAGCAGACTCTGCATCAACTATGTAATTTTCCATGGGGGTTTTGCCATGGATCCCCCTCCAGCATGCTACAGTCCAGGTGTTAGTACCCTTGAAACAACTTTTCCATCACTATTGAGGCCAGAAAGAGTCCTTGTGGGTTTTAAAGTTCGCCTGCCTATTGAAGTCAATGGCGGTTCGCGCGGTTCACCGGTTCGCGAACAGTAGCGGAAGTTCGAGTCCGCCGTTCGCGAACTGAAATTTTTAAGTTCGCGACATCACTATTCATTTGTAAACTATTCGTGAATTGATGCACCTTTAACAAATGATCCCAGGATTGATACAATGAGATAATTTCTGTAAATTATAAATTTGATGTAAATAGTATCCTCTCTGTGAATCCTGAAACTGAATTGTTTGTATTTCATGTCCCTTTAAGTGATGCTGAGCACAATTGTTAAGGAATGGATATGCATTTCTAATGCATTTTTGTCCTTTTTACATGAACATGGACATATAATCTTTTTTAAAAAAGACTATTTGAATGTTGACAGCACATGTATTCCATTTTTCACTTATATCTTATTGTAGTAGTGTAACA
The DNA here is from genome assembly GCF_027579735.1 of Bombina bombina. NCBI lineage: Eukaryota > Metazoa > Chordata > Amphibia > Anura > Bombinatoridae > Bombina > Bombina bombina. The sequence continues at coordinate 756,421,291 of NC_069500.1, forward strand.
AAATCAATCACTGTGTGTAATGCGCATATTTTAGATGATTAATATCTTTCTCTTATTAATTTTTATATTTAATTATGCAACAATATATGGCCATAGATAGGCTGACCATATTTAAACTTGAATAAGTGACACGTTTGATCAATACATGTGTCATTATTGTTATTCCCAAAAAATATAAACATATCTGAAAACATCAATGACATATGTATTTCTCATGTGTACCTTTTAAATGGTAAAGATGGACACCATAGCTATAGGTAACATATAATATATAACACATCCCTATTTTCCTAATGCATCTCCTAGCATTATTTCTCAGTTAAAGGGACATGAAACCCAACAATACAAAGATTTACATTTATTTTTAAAATGTATTTCAAATTGCAATGTCGTACATAATCGTGTAACCTAAAATGTTGTTTTCATATCTATTTAAACCATGCTGCTTGCAAAATAGTTTAGTTAATAATCCTCTGCTTCTACTGAAATATCTCTTTATTTTCAATAATGGATTCTATTTCATATATCACAGTATTACGTTATCTAGCGTGACATTCATAGCTAGCAATATAGCACATACTAATTTATAAAATATAAATACTTTTCTTTTTGATATGCCAAGCTGTCAAATGAGTCCTTGTATTGACTGACGTTTTTACTCGATCTCGAATGCGCTATGTTGCTTAAGACGTTACCTGCCAGGCTGTCCAATGAGTCTTTGTACTGGCTGACGTTTTTACGCGATCAAGGATGCGCCTTTTATTGTATGGCGTTTTTACGCGATCAAGGATGCACCTTTTATTGTATGACGTTTTTACGCGATCAAGGATGCACCTTTTATTGTATGACGTTTTTACGCGATCAAGGATGCGCCTTCGATTGTATGGCATTTTTACGCGATCAAGGATGCGCCTTTGATTGGATGGCGTTTTTACGCAATCAAGGATGCGCTTTTGATTGGATGGCGTTTTTACACGATCAATGATGCGCCTTTGATTGGATGGCGTTTTTACGCGATCAAGGATGCGCCTTTGATTGGATGGCGTTTTTACGCGATTAACGATGGGCCATGTTAATTAAGACGTCACATGCAAAGGTTGAAAAACCGTCTGATTGGATTACGTAGTCCTGCAATATTTGAATTTGCACGTAACCCATGTTTGTGAATGAGAAGCCAAGTTTAAAACCATGGCGAGTATGGATTGTGTGAATCATGTACATTGTTGACCCATAGCTGATAACACAACATTCTCTTTTGATGGCTGTCTCGTTGAATAAACTAATGAAAGCAAAATGGTTACCTGCATAAGATATTTTGAGGCAAGTGCGAATCCATGGATATAGTCCATCTTGTTTAATATGTTTATCAACAATATGTTCCTTTATATGAATAATGACTGTGTTGTGTATAATTTTCAACATATCGAATTCCGAAATATGCCCTATTGTATTTGAATCAAGTAATCAATATGCATTGACCTTTATCATATGCTAAATATATGAGATGCTTGTTTATCAAGATAGCTTGCACTGCCACAAGGGTTTGTATAGCCCGCCATTGGAAAGAGGGCGCCCCGTCTTGGGAAGAAATCAAACTCAAAATCAAATTCTATTACAACATGTCAGAACAGGCAGCCTTCTTCCTGGATACCCAAGAAACTTTCCAGAAGGTTTGGTATTATTGGATCTTACACAATATGTCCTAATACAACAATCTAAATCAATAGAGCCCTTACCATAGAGCATCCTATTCTTCGGAGTACAGAGCCCCCCTGACGTGTCAGGTAAAACAAGGGTAAATAGGAGATACGTACAACCTATGTATAATACGTTTTAAGAGCGGAGCGATGTGGTCAGGAGATTTCCCCTTCTCTGTCTCTTGTTTCCCCCTTTTCTTTACTCTACTTAATTCTCCCCTCTCTCTACCAATCCTTTATTACGCTGTTTCATTTCCTGGAAATATGTTGTTTGACCGGGTCATGATGTGTTCAATTGTACCCAGAAACATTTCAGATTTAGCTTTAAGCAGGAGATCCTCCACTGCATTGACTTTTGTTTCGCAGGGATTGATGTTACCAGGCTTCTCCTGTAAAAGTGGCCTCATAATACATGACTAGGTAACCAGCTGATTCTATGTTTTGTAACTTGAATTATTTTGCTTACCATGTAATTTTTGGGAACCAGGATCTGTGTTATTTTGAATTGTCTTTCTTTTATCTACTTTATGTTATTATGCTTTTACTACAAAATAATAAAAATCACTTTATCATAAATATATGAGATGCCTACTTTTTCAAGATGTTATGTCGTGGTATTTTTTATTAAAGGGTCATTATACACTCATTTTTAAAACACATATATGTCTTTTCTATCTATTTATATATTGTTTTTTTTTATAATAAATGTCTATTTTTGATTATGTTTAAATAACATTGCAGTGATTTTCTGACTCCTCCCCAAGCCTCAAATTTTGATGTGAGTACCATCAGCTACCTTCTCCAGCTTGCTCCTGTTTGTGTAAAGGGTCTTTTCATATGCAAATGAAGGGGTATTGTCTTATTTCCCACTTGGAATGGGCTTTCCAGCTATATTTTCAACATAGCTAAACAGATTTTCTAAGTAAGTCTTTAAACCGTTTTCTCATGGATTTTGATATCAGTATGTGGTCATCTAGTTGTTTATAGTAGTATCTATTACATGCAGTTGTCTGACAATGATTGTATACTGTCCCTTTAATGTAAATGTTGAGTATTGTGTTATGTATGAGTTCCACATTGTTTAATCTCCAAATATATTAGTGTGAGCATATATTTCTAAAGTAACTCATAAAAGGACCTGAAACTATATTCCTTCTAAATTAAATGTCTTAAATTCAAACACAATAATGTCTCTTTAAGAAAATAGACTTTATTTAACACGTCATTAGAAATCCTATTCCAATATTTTCTTGTTTGAACAAGTACATGTAGATATACCAACAATCAAAGAATTAGCATATGTTAGCATATGTAATTTTTTAAAGGGACAGTCTTTAAAACCAATAATGATTTTAATGTTTAAAAAAGCAATTTTTTTTTTCCAAAATTATCTCAAACGTTTGGCACCAATTTATCATAGTTCTCTTGTTATTCTTAGTCGATAGCTAAACCTAGGAGGTTCATCGGCTCATTTCTTAGAGCTTGAAGAGTGCATGTAATCTGAATGAATTTTTTTTTTTTTTTAATATTCTTTTTATTGAAGACAAAGAAAAAGCAATAAGGTTACATGCATGTTATCACGAAGCCATATAAACATGAGAATATACAGGAATGTAAAATTATACATAAGCTAGATCTGTAGGAACGTTTATAATACACAAACTTGCCAATGAAATGTATTCAAAATTCTCCAAGTAAGTCAAATATAAACAATAGTTATGGCACATATTTCACAATGTGTAAATAACGAATGGTCTTCATGTGTCTTCCATATTTATTTATTTTTATAACACATCAAAACAAGTTTTTGTAATATATAAGTAGTGTGATGAGATGGAAAATACTAAACTTAAAACTTGTAACTCAATTTGTAAGTGAAGCTTATTCCTATGAAGAACTGTAATTAGTAAGGTATGTAATGAAACTATGATATAGTGTACTAGATTTTCCTGCCCCTACTAAAACATGGTAGGACACTCTTGGGCCTGGTGTAGAGAAACATTATAGGGACAGGAGTTGATATTTGGGGTAGATATACAATAAGTAGGGTGCGGCATAGACAAGAGAAGCCGCATAGGTAACCCTCCTAGCCTAGGAGGTATATTAGGATATGGGGGGGGGGGAGGTGGTCAGTTGAGCCATGGATACATAAAACAAACAAGCTATAATGAGACAAGACGGCATAGCTGAAGTAAAAATGTTGTGAGCTCCTTTAGTACTAGAGGGTGCACAAAAAAGGAGAGAAAAGGGCTGGTTCTTGTCGAGTTCTCTTAATCTGGTATAATAGGGCCTAGCTGGCTATTAACCTTGGTGCATAGTGTGGGAAGGGGGGATACAACTAGTTGTAGCAGCGCAGGACCAGCCTGCACCAATAACACTATGAGAACCATTAAGGAGATAGGAGGGTAGAAACATGAGTGAGATGAGCAAACTAGTAACTGTATTAGTTATAAACCACCCATTTTCCACACCATCTATTAATCAAAGAGTAGGAAAACATGATAAATTACACGTGAAATTGCACTTGTCACACAAGTTATTAACATGAGGAATTTAAACATGTAGGAACAGGCTATGTAAATAAGATATAAAAAGAAATGTTACGCTGTTTAAACTAATAGTGAGATGCGAATGTCAAAGTGTATATATGAGAGGGGGGGCGCCAAATAAGAGTATAGAAATGGTTATTGGCATTGTAAGAGCAGCAAAAGTGTTATTGCCAGCTAGATAGAGCCTGAACATTATACGTAGCCGTATCAGTTATGACTTAAACATCTAAAGGTTCGATGGCGACCATGAAAATAATACCCATCTGTAAAAATTGTACGTGTAATATAAGCCTTCTCAAAGCTCTTAACAGGATCAATAGGGCAAAGGTTCCAGGACTATGGAGGTTGATGTGATGGAGCCGTGCAAGAAAACAAGAGATAGAATAGTCTTATATGTGCCATGCTCCCTAATAAATGTATAGCTGCGTACACAGGTCTGCAGTAACTTTAGAGAGTGGTAAAATTATAAATAGGTGGTGTAACAGTTGTTAGGGGCTGAAGAATGACATATCTGTTATTATTTTTAAGACTGATTAAGCCAGAGGTCTAAATGTGAGCATATCAATTCTGCATTTCTACAATTCAATTGCCTGGGGTCCCAACTCCAGGGTACGGGCCCTATACCCAGCAGGGGCCCAGGCATGATGTGACAGAAGAGTACTAGGTATTCACTCTTTAGGTATATTAATGTTAGTCTCTTAGCGGTGTAAGGATATGCTCGCTACATCATAGATTAGGAAAGGTTGACAGATTTTAAGGAAGACTGTAGCTGTGGTCTAAAGTCATCTAAACAAAAATAACCTAGACTGTAATACCATGAGCTAGGCATACTTCACCTTTGCAAACTAAGAGAAGAGTAAATAGAGTGTAGCTTAAGAGGATACATATAGGTAAGGAGTACATGGTGAGAAGAAAAGATTCATAAGTTAAAAAAACTATATAAAGCCCTCAGCATCAAACTTATTAATCATAGGTAACCATAAACAGCCAGGGCATTAGCCACCTTCCATAAGCCAACTAGGTATATTATGTTTTATAACAGAACACGGGTGCCAATACTCTGCACTTGGATAGTTGTTGTGTACACATGCTCAGCCAAACCCAAATGCAGAGTTAGAAGCATAGCAGAAATGTTAAATGGCCAAACAGTGACAGACTAAAGAAACATATTTAGTGACTACATACTGAATATCATACAGAAGCCATGAAACATGAACAGGAACAACCAATTATAGATACAAAAAGGATATGGGTGGTGGGTGAATAAATCATAAGTCAGCCTGACAATCTTGTTAACTTGTAATGTCCGAAGTAATATGATGGTATGACTAAGTGTCCGGTGTGTTAGGGTTTGGTGGGAGAAGGCTGGAGGAAAGCAGTGCAGTCATATTTGTACAAGCTTCAAAGCAGCCACACAAGGCAGTGAGGGATAACGTATCATTTCTTGCCCTGCACCACTCTTATATGCCACCACCACATTCCTAGGGCACAGTGTCTTTTACCCTACTCCAGTGCGGAAGGCAGAAGGCAGTCCATGAACTGTTTTCCCCAACTGCGACACATACGTAGGGTGTGATCCAACTCCATTTTCTTGAAAGGCCATGCGTGGCGAATCCCAGTATGCAAGCGAGCGTGTGGGCCTCCTTCTGATTAGAGAGTTCATTGCGTAACCCGCTTTCGTGCCCAGACAACTTAGGACACCGGTCGGAGCTTGCACTGATTGTTCCTCATGTGGGTGAGCGGGCAGTCCATCGTATAGGGGAGTTAGATCAGAGAGCGTCACATTCAATATTTCCAAAGTGCTAACCTCCAGGTGCAGCGTCAGCTTCAATAGCTCACCGACCGCTGCCCTGCATGTACAGCTAGGACTCCGCTGAGCAGACTCACCACCCACCCTGGCTGAGAGTGTATCTGCGCCTGCCAGTGCTTGAGTAGGAGAGCCAAACGCTTCCTCCATAGATTTCAAGAGTCTCACATGGTGTGCGTCCAATATGTCAGTTAGGGCTGCAATAAATGTGAGCGGTTCCATCTTCCTTAGGGTGCCTGTTATTGTTAAAACACTAGAAGTGCAGTCTCCTATCTTGAATATTTAACAGAGCTAAGTTAGCCAATTTAGCAGTGGAAGATGTGGCGTAGCTGGAATTTGCCGTTACATGAGGCTCGTTCTGTGTCCTTCAGGCGATGTACATATCGCTAGGCTGCAGCTTTGAATCAGTCATTCAATGGGTACTTCTGCACAGCCAACAGGTTTAGGCATTCACCCCTTAACATTTCAGCCGATCTATTCGGATTTAGTAAGCATTTTAAGCTCTATTTTGGCAGTCTTTGTATGGAGCTCCTCTTTTAAGCAGCCATCTTCATTGGCGGTTGGCTCCGCCCCAATCTGAATGAATTTTGACCACTAGAGACCATTTTGTTATAAATTTCATATAGAAAACATTGAGCTCATACAGCATAGTTACCCTGGATTGATCAGTGATTGGCTAAAATGTTGGTCTGTCAAAATAACATAAATAAGTGGTAATTTTTCAGAAGCATAGATACAAGGGTAATCACGTGTATTTCTCTAAGTTTTTTCAAAACTTGATAATGCATAATACAGTGTTTTCTTTGTAAACAATAATAACGTGCTGACTGTCCCTTTAAGCTGTGTTATTGGCATTCAAACCATAATATGCCATCATGTATAATTGTAATGGTCATTTTGTTTGAGATTAGGGAAACAGTTTGGACATCACATCACAGAAATCAATCAATGGAATGAACATGGATAGGTATGTGATGATGTGGTGTCCACACACTTGTAACCCACACTCTGCAAAAAATCTGCCTTTATGGACCTGGTCCCATAGAAGCAGATTATATGCAGAGTGTGGTCCACAAGTGTAAGAAGACCACATCATCACATACCTATCCATTACACATTAAATAACCAAAAATATATATACCAAAAATACTTCCTTCCTCTTCCTTCCCCTCTTCCCACGAGACTGAGGCTCTGGGGAGGGTGGGGAAACTGCCCCCTCCAACGAGTTCTCATGGGAGATGTTTGGGGAAGAGGGGAAGGAGGAGTACTGGGATGACCAGGCTGAGGAGGAGATTGAGGAGTACCAGGAGGGGATGGCCCAGGTTCAGATGGCCCAGTAGCAGATTGACCAGGTTCAGATGGCCCAGCAGCAGACGACCCAGCATGCACCTCCCGGGGAAACTGAAATAGATCTTGGAGAATCTGCACAAGCTGGTTTTGGCCTTGTATAATTTCTCTTTTTGGCCTTGTATAATTTCTCTTTGGCCTTCTCGAATGGCACGAATATCTTCTGACATCTGGACTCATTTGAATATTTTCCGTCCGGGAGGCACTGATCTGTTCTTGAAAATCAAGCAATACCTGCACCTCGGCTATCTCCTCCTCAGGTACTGCTGGTGCACGGCAGGCTACTGGTGCACGGCGGCCTGCTGGTGCACGGCGGGCTGCTGGTTCAAGAGGGGCTGCTGGTTCAAGAGGGGCTGCTGGTTCAAGAGGGGCTGCTGGTGCAAGAGGGGCTGCTGTTCAAGAGGGGCTGCTGGTTCAAGAGGGGCTGCTGGTGCAAGAGGGTCTGCTGGTGCAGGGATCTCTTCGGCAGTTGGGGGTGGCTTCTTCTTCTGAGTATAGAGGGATGTCTTCGATGTCTCCCCGAGGTGGCAATTGATCCCCACCACTCTCATACCTGGGTGAAGGAGGAGCCTGTGGTTGCTGTGCTGGCTCCTCCCAGACTCTGTATATTGTAAAAAGAAAGAAATGTATATATTAGCATATTTCCAAATAAAGATGTAAATGCTTTTGCTTACAATAGAATTACAAATGCAGCCTCATTAATCCCCCTTGAAATACAACAATCAATATGATTTCCGCATTTTCAAAACCGTGTTTGTGATATCTATCTGGTCAATCTGAATGTTTTTGATTTTATTTTCAGTCTGTTTAAATGCACACCTAACCTGTAGCCTAGATACTAATGTAATTGCAAAGTAATTGTGAATGCGTTTACGTTATAATGTGTAAAAAAGCGTAGTAGCATTAATCATATTCTTAAATACATTCTTTAGTTTTGATGTTAAGAAATTATTAAATGAGCTTACCGTCAGATGAGAGTGGCAGGTTCCTGGTATCGACTCCTCCGATACCGACTATGGCCACCTCGGAAATGCTGGGATGCAACATATCCTCCCATCGGGTATACTCCACGTTCATTGGAGGCCCGCCACTGGTTGCTGTTGCATGTTGGTACTCCCGAGTCATTTTTTTTCAGCTCCATTTTGCAGTCCTGGTAGTGATGTTTAATGGATTCAACATCCCTGTTGTGGCCCCCTACTGCATTAACTGCATCCCTGATCTCCAGCCAGAGATTCCTCTTCTCCCTCAGGGTGGCCTTCTGAGCTTGCAGCCTCCTAGCCCTCGGCATATATGCCTCTACAAGGGCCTCCTTCTCCTCCATAGTATACCTCGCCTCCCTAGTCAGCTTGGCCTTCCCCTGTGATGGTGTCCTCTGTTTCCCGGACTGTGAAGCCCTACTCTGTCCGCCACTGGGCCCAGCCACTTGTTCATCTTGAACCAAGTGACTGTATCCACCCACCGCTTCCTCCCCCACTTCCTGCCCCCCTTCCTGTCCTGTTCCTCTCCCCCTCCCCCTCCCTCTCCCCTGACTAATCTCCTGCCTGCCCTCCTCTTCCATGTCTTCCCTACACTGATCCCTAACTCCTACAACAAAATGTGAATGTTCCCAAATGAAAGGGGTCAAAATAAATAAATAAAAAGACAAAAAAAGTGCTCAAAGTGTGAAAGGGATATAAATGAAAGAGGGTAAGGAGTATTTAACAAACAAAAACATATAAGAAGACTAAAATGAGGATATGTAAAGTAAATGTAATGATGGGATGGGTATGGGCTTAAAAGGAATGGGGTATGGGATTACAGGGAATGGGGTATGGGATTACAGGGAATGGGGTATGGGATGAAAGAGAATGGGATTACAGGGAACGGGGTATGGAGTGTAGTATGAGAGGGTATGGGGTATGGAGTGTATGGAGTGTTATTGATAAGTGTATGTATGTGTTGAATGTGTTTGCGTGTAAATGTGTTACGTATACAGAAAAAGCACTCGCACACTCAACCAAACCAACTCTCACTCACTACCGCTCTCTTACTATCTCACACTACAAATAACTAACTCACACCACCACTAACTAACTCACGCTACCACTAACTCACGCTACCACTGACTCACGCTACCACTAACTCACTCTACCACTAAGTCACACTACCACTAAGTCACACTACCACTAACTAACTCGCACAATAACACTAACTCACTCACAATAACACTAACTCACTCTCTCATACTAACACTAACTCTCACAATAACACTAACTCACTCTCTCACACTAACACTAACTCTCCCAATAACACTAACTCGCACTAACTCTCACAATAACTCACTAAATCTCTAATCTCCAAAAACCCACCAGCAACACAGTCAAAGAAACCATGCTTGTGTCGTGCTTATATACCCTGTGTAAATGATTAATGATGTACCAGTTTGCCTTGTAAATTGTGTTCAGGTGTGCTTTGTTAGTAATTAGTATGTGTGCAATGTGTATTAGTTGTGTGAATTTGCGCATGCTCATATTGAGTTAGTATTTGTTGAATGTGTAGAATGCGATGATGTCATAGTGATCGTTTTCCATAACATTGTACAATAGTATTATGTGTAAATGTAAATGTTGATTTGTGATGGTGTCGTATTTGTGAAGTGGTGTAAATGTTCGTTTGTACTAATATTCCGTAATGTTGAATGCGAGTGTTTTGCTTGTGTATGAGTGTTCATTTATTTTTTCGTTTTGTTTTGTTCCGTGTTTCTGGATCGTAAGGTATATGTGTATTCCTCGTTTAGTGTAATATTTGATTTTCCCCGCTTGTGAATGTATAATGCGTGTGTGCTATGTTTTGTGATTGTTGTTATTACATTTTCATTTTGTTTTTATTGTGCATTATGTGGTATAGGTCATATGACCGAGCAGTGCGTATTTCTCGCGAGATCGAGTGTTAGTTAAAAAAAGCGTGGGGAGACTGTCTAACGCGGGCGTGATTCCGCGTATAAAATATATGCGTTAGGAGTCGCGTTAGGAGCTTGTTTGAAACTCGTAATACCAGCATTAAAAACAGTGTGCGTTTAAAAAAAAAGTCGTGTAGCTAACGCACCCCTTCTAACGCCAAACTCTAAATCTAGGCGAAAGGCTCTACACATAAATAATCAATATTTAAATTATGCATTGTTATGTAGAATGCATAATGTTTAAATATTTGCATATAAATTAAAATGTAATTAATTTTGCTTGTTGTGTTTTATTATTTCAAATTAAAGACAGTATAATTAATATTATAGATCTACATAACTGCATGCCTGCTATGCAAAAATATAATTTAATGATACTGACTACTATAACATAAATATGTATTTACATATCTATCAATGTTATCACTAATAAACACAACAAGCTTACATACACACTTTTTTCCCCCAAAAATGTTTTATTGAAGTTTCAGAAAGAACTAAGAAACATGTTTCACCCAAGAAGAAAAATTGCATCATAGCATGACATACAATGTTGTTACATGAAGATTATCCAATAAGGTCAGTCAAGGTTTACAGTTCTACTCATCAGGTCTATATTCTAATATTGGACATACTAATAGAGTAATTTGAAGAGTAATAGAGAAGGCTGCCTATAAGTGGGATAGTAGACAGGAGCGCTATAGCTAAAGGTGTATAGAACTGTGAAATATTAGTGCTACTACTAAGATAAAAAATCTTATAGGTATGTGTGAAATATAGAATATATTGAGAAGTGTAAACACACACAAAACTTGTGTGAAGGGGAATATAACAATAATGTGGCGTTAGAGTGAAATAATAAGACTGGTGAATAATCTGTGCAAAATTAGCAAAAGTACAATATAAGCAATAAATAACTAAATAATAAATAATGAATGACCAAATTTGAAGTAATTAGCAAGGCTCTGCCTAAAATTTAATAGACAAAAAAAAGACAAATAACAATACAAATAAAATACAATACGGAACTAAAAACGGACGTCTCCGTATCTAAAAAAGGTTGCCACCACAAAAATATAAAATGGAAACAGTCATAAAGTGTCTTTCCTTTTGACCAATATAACTTGAGCAATCCAAATAGGAAGTTATTCTGTGAGTAGGAGATACAGGCTTACCCCCAAACAGTGCGGCTCTCGATTCTGTTAGAAGAAATTACCGCCGTGGCAGAATGACGTCACCTATATGGGCGCCGGCTTGGATAAGCAATCTGATTGGTCCTTGTGCGATCGCCTTCAAACTCCAGCTGCCTCGCTCCACAAGCCAGAGTATCCGCTCTTTAAGTGCCCAAAAACATGCAGGATACTCTTGGAAGGTGCTGTGTTGTAGGTGCAAGTGGTAGAGTTGATTCGAAATTCAATTTCCTCACCTTGGATCAGGATACTCAGAAGAATCTAACACATATGAGTTCATGCTGATAACAGGCTCCAATGTCTGTGCTCAGGAAAAAGGTTCCCTTATTCACTCCAGTTACATCAATAACTGATATCTCTCAGTGGTCTGGCTGTGTCTTATGTGCTCAGCTAGCTCCTAGTAGTACATTGCTGCTGCTTCAGTAAAGGATACCCAGCTACGGCTGCACAGGAAGTAAATGGGAGGGGAACAACAGAACAATGGAGCTCCACTCTAGACAGGAAACATCATGTTTCCTGTCTAGAGTGGAGCTCCATTGTTCTTACACAACAGTAGAATAGTTGTGTAAACGGGAGGAGGGTGGATAGTATGGATAAGAGGGTGAGAATTTTCAGTAGTAGGTATCTATAGTGAGGTAGAAATACTAATTGTTATTCAACCCAAAGTTGTGTTATGTATTACCATGTCACGATACTCAGTCAGAGTAGGGCTTGGGCTTAATGTGCCTCTATGCGTAATATATACAGTCATGACACTGATAATAAAACAGGTTAACAAGACTGGACCGGCTCTAGACAAGAATAAAATATATAAACTTAATCTATGCCATCATAAAGGTAACTTGCGCTACATTCTTGTCCCCCAGTGCACAGAAGTGTATATATATGATGTGTACCTCATAATCTAAAAGAGATATACATAAAGCAGAGTTACTATACCCTAATATACAGTAATGACCATGATTGCAAAGGTGTATGGCGATAGCAATATTATCTCCTGTGTTAGCTGGGTGAGCTTTGGGAGTAACTGCTGCTTAATTCTAAACTCCTCTCACAAGTAAATGGGTGCAAGCAGTATATATCCTGCACACCAGTAGACATTTTTACAAAAGAGCACAAACATAATAATAACAGTTATTAAACATACAGTGAACTTAGTTATATTGAGAGAATATGCTGAAAACACTAGTTGGGGGGTCTGATCTCCAGGCTAAGCTATAGGTTTAAGCTATAAGAACAAAGTGAGCTATTGACATAAAAGTCAAACAAATGGATACCTATTTAACGATAATATTAAGACCCTTATGACAATAAGAGTATTAATAAATATTTGACAGACACTGATATTAGTTACAAAGAAGTTAGACAGTGCAGTATTCATTTGTAGTGTGTATAACTTAGATTTGAACATTTTGCAATATTTAGGGAGACTATGCAACAAAAATCCTGATTGAGACAAATGACTAACTAACAAACAAAGAAACAGGCTAGATCAAAATAAGAGTCCCAATCTGACTGGGGAGACTAATGTATCCTCTGACATTACAGTCATCATAAATAAGTAACTCCCAGAACCTATAAATATCTGCTGAAGTCTTGTCTGCCTTAGACAGACATGGTGATAAGAGCATAAGCTGCAATATAGATCAGTTGGTGTGCATATACATATATTGCGTTCAGAGAACAGAGTGTCATAAGGTAGCTTGTAACACAAACAAAAGAATCTCATCTCATGTACCCCATGAGATGATCTAAGCTGTTGTGAACTGCTTTAAGAACTGTCCTCTAGCCAATGCCTGTAACCGATACAACACCAGTCCCTTAGAGCTGCACTGGAACGAAAGAACCATAGAACCATGAAAAAAGGCTTCGCAAAGCGCCTCCATAACATGAGGTTGGGTGATCGCAGACATCTGCCCATCTAGGAGGCAAAAGACCTAAGTCTACTCCATAAAGCAGCCTGTGTGATGTCGCCCTCATATGATCCTCCAGGTAGGTGCTTAGCTCCGAATCTTCGACCGACTTAGTCTCCGGAGCAGTAAACCCAGGACCCGGTTCTCTTAGGCTGTCTTGCAGTTTCTCGCCGCTTGGATTATAATGCTGCCTGCATACTTCTATTAGAGAAGCAGCTGCTTTCAGAGGAACATAAATTTCTGTATCATTTAGGGACTGCGTACAAATAGTGCTAGAGGATCCTAGTTTGTCGCCGCCATCTTGCCTGTCATGTGGGGCGGAAAACTGTTCCCGGAGTTGCATGAGTAGAAAGCTCATTTCTGAGAAGTGATCTTCCAAGATCCCACAGAAACGATTCTCAAACCTTTGTAGTGCAGCCTCCAAATCCATTTTGCGGGTATTAAAAGAAGGGTTCTTCAAAAATGTTAGAAGGGATTATACCCGAACTGTTTCGTCAGATAAACCAGGCCCCAGACCTTAATGCAACTGATATAGCTTCAAAGTCCACCGATTAAAAATTTGTTCATTAAAGAGTTAACAAACATGATTACCCTTGACTTCTGAGGGGTTTAAAAGTTTAGGTCATTTGAGAATTGTATCTTTACTCATCCATAGTTAGTTATAGCATAGGAGCTCCATGAACATACATCTGCTCTCCTTGCTAGTTACCTCCACCCCTACATACACACTTTTAATGTACATACATAACTGTTTAAATATTGAATATCAATGCAAGGCCTGACTACATAATATCTACAATCTTTGAAATAAAATGCATGGTCATGTATAATTTATATTACTTTAAGTATTGGATATATAAATGAAAATGTAGATATTATTGTGTGGTGCATTTATTATTGTAAAAAAAATATATATATATTTTAAAAGATATTTATGTTCTAAACCAGTGTTTTTCAACCACTGTGCCGTGGCACACTAGTGTGCTGTGAGAGATCCTCAGGTGTGCCGCGGCAGACTGACAACAGTGTGATATTTTTTTTTTTAATTTTTCTTGTTTTTTATTCTGGGACATTTTTTTATTTTGAGTGAGATGATGACTATATATACCATACTCCAGGAGAACCCAGCATACTCATAACGTATCAACTCCCAGGGTGCCCACCAAATCCGTACATAGAGAAGTTATTTCACAAAAGGCAAGCACTCTCTGGTATTTTTTTAAACAACAGTATTTACTGTACAGCAAATCAGTGAACGTTTTCGGGCATCCGCCCGGGATGCCTGAAAACGTTCACTGATTTTTTGTACAGTAAATACTGTTTGAAAAAATACCAGCGAGTGCTTGCCTTTTGTGAAATAAGTTTTATATATACAATGTGTGATTTTGTAAAATTTTGGGATGGTAGTGTGCCGCAGGATTTTTTAATGTAAAAAAGTATGCCACGGGAAAAAAAAGGTTGAAAATCACTGTTCTAAACGACAGTTGCAGTATAATTATAGTATCACATAACTGCATGCCTGTTATACAATTAAACAATTATAACACTAATGCCTTTTGTAACATAAATGTGAATTTAAAAATATGTATTTATATTTAAAATAAAAAACACAAGAAAAAATAAATATATATTAATGTATATAGAATAGTTAAAAGAATATGCATTATACTTAAGAATGTATAATATTTAAAAAATTGTAGATAAATGCACTATTAACCCCTAAGCTGCCCTAACCTAATTCCCTAATCAACCCCCTTACAGGTATGAGGGGTGGTTAGTTGATTAAGGCCTAATAAATGGTAACCATCAGTAATCACCTAATCAACCCCCATGCAGGTATATGAGTGGTTAGGAGATTAAAGCCTACAAATTACTAACAGTAATCACTCAATCAACCCCCATACAGGTATAGTGGGTTATTTAGGAGATTAAGGCCTAAACTGCCACTATCTCTAAACTAACCCCCTCTAAACTAAACCCCCCTCTAAACTAACAACACTAAATAAAAAAGCTAAGTTACAAAAAATAATTAACTAAATTATCCAAAATAAAAAAATTATTATACCTAACACTAAACTACATGCCCCCCCCCCCAAAAAAAAAGCCCTAACACTAAAATAAATTACAATAGCCCTTTATAGGGCCTTTTGTAGGACATTGCCCTAACATGATCTTAGCTCTTTTGCAAAAAAAAATTACAACCCCCCACCCCCAAAAATCTAACTGTAAAGACCTAATTAAAAAATAAAGCATACAAAATTATATTACAAATAACAAAGTCTATTCTTAAAAATAAAAAAAACAACCCCCAAAAAAACCCTATCTAAACCCAAAAGTGTTACAGTTGATGGGGACTATGGCTCCAACATTGGGCCCTCTTCATCCAGGCTCCAGGGGGCAAACTAACCCTGGCATCATCCACCGCCTGTGCTCCGCAATCCCATTCAATAGCAGGGCCCTCTTCATCCAGGCTCCAGCTGCTTAGGGCCCATCTTTGAGGCGGTGGACTGCCACAGCATATTTCACCACCTCCGCTTCGCAATCTTCTTCAACACTGGAGCCCTCTGCATCCAGGCACTGGGGGGGCCCTCCTTCACGGTGGAGGAGGGCTTCCGTGGCATCTTCTGCCGCCTCTGTAATCTTTCAGCCAGATTACAAGTTTTGCGTTATTGCCACCGCTCACCTCCCTATAGCGCTGCTATTACAGGTTTGCAAAAACCCGGCGTTAGCAGGCAATATGGTTGCGTTGAGATCCATACTGCACTCAAATACCAGCGCTGCTTGGAGCTGGTTTTACATGCTCGTGCACATTTTCCCCATAGACATCAATGGGGAGAGCCTGCTAAAAAAAAAGCCTAACACCTGCAATAAAGGTGACACACCACGCCGTTACTAGGGGCGTGGCGTCTCCCTCTTGCTCGTTGCCTAGGGCTGTGTCGGCTCTGGATGCGTGTGGCGCTGACGTCATCGCTGCACGCTCCTGATGCCGGTCGGTCCTGTGGCGCTAATCCTCTGCTTATTTAAACGGGCAGCAAGCGATCTGTCACTGCCCAAGTATAGGTGCTACTTCGTGTACTCCTGGGAGTGATAGATCATTTGCTGGACCATTATATATTGTTGCTGAACCCTGCCTGTCTTACTACGCTACCTGGTTAACCCCTGCATTACTGTCTGATACATTGTTGCTGAACCCTGCCTGTCTCACTACGCTACCTGGTTAACCCCTGCATTACTGACTGATCTATTGTTGCTGAACCCAGCCTGTCTCACTACGCTACCTGGTTAACCTCTGCATTTCTGACTGATATATTGTTGCTGAATCCTGCCTGTCTCACTACTCTACCTGTTTAACCCCTGAATTGCTAGACTGATTTATTGTTGCCAAACCCTGCCTGCCTGACCATTCTATTAGTTTGTCCTTGGACTGTTTTACTGTTGCCGAATCCTGCCTGCCTGCCTATCCTCGTAATTTGCCTTGTGCTGTCCCGTCTGTGGTGAGTGCCGCTCTCCTCATTTGTCTAATATTCCCTGCTCTAGGATATTTCCTATCTTTCCGGCTCTATGCCGGGATAACAAGACTACTGGCCGAGTTCGGTCTGATAGAGGAGTATCCCATGAGCATTACAAAAGGAGCGTAAAGCTAAGTAACGCAGCCCCATTGATTCCTATGGGGAAACAAAAGTTATGTTTACACCTAACACCCTAACATAAACCCAGAGTCTAAACATCCCTAATCTGTATAACTATACTAAAGTTATTAACCCCTAAACCTCTGGCCTCCCACATCACTAACACTAAATAAATATATTAACCCCTAACGTAACCCTAAGTCTAACCCCCCCCCCAAACTTTAATATAATTAAAATAAATCTAAATAAAAATTACTATCATTACCTAACTAATTCCTATTTAAAACTAAATACTTACCTGTAAAATAAACCCTAAGATAGCTACAATATAACTAATAGTTACATTGTAGCTAGCTTAGGTTTTATTTTTATTTCACAGCTAAGTTTGTATTTATTTTAACTAGGTAGAAAAGTTAGTAAATAGTTATTAACTATTTACTAGCTACCTAGTTAAAATAAATACAACGTTGGGGGGCGGAGCCAACTACCACTGAGATAGTATGCAGATTGCTAGAGCTCCTGATCTATACCATAATTTTAAAGATTTTATTACTTATTTTTCCAACTTTTGACCCTGTTCTGGTAGTGCATATGGAGAAGTATCTTTCTATTGCTTTTGGGGAACACTGAAGTGTCCAAGGCTCTACTTTTTGCGACTTGTGATCTCCAACTTTCACTGGCCTATAGTGACTGTGAGACAGCATGGCCGTAATAGTTTCCTGTCAGATACTTGATCTGATAAATTACCACAGCAAAGCTCTTTTGGATGCAGTGATTGGGGCTTTCAATTTTCTTGGTGTTCAATCTACCTCTCCAGCTATCCTAACTGACTGTGAAAGGAAGTGTGATGGTGCAGACGGTATAGCAGAGGCTTGGCAGCTGCCATCTTTACTACCACGGCCGACATTCACTTTATCGCAATGCAACATAAGGGTGGTCAGACAGACCAATATGCTGGATGTTGGAAAAGATCTGAAAACCGCTGCTGAACCGCATGGCTTGCTATGGGATGCGCTGCACGTAAGCCTGAGAGAAGTGACATCGACAAGTACGCTGCTGTGTACTACAGAGTGGACATGGGCGCGGGGACCGCGCAAGACTCCTAACTATCAACTAATCTATCGGAGCTCCTTTGAGAAGCACAGACTGCCTAATGGTGATAATGTACGGCTGGATGAACATGGAGTTTGTGAGTTACAAATGTGCTGGGTGCCTCAGAACTTGGTTATTCTGGAAGGCTGGTGGTCTTTGCTGAGACTTATGCATCATGAGCAATCTGTTCATTGCAGCCTTAGAAGAGGCATAGGCTAATTTGGAGATGGCCTCTGTACCCATATTGGGAGAAGCAAGTGTGGACACCGAGACTTTTTTATAATGTACTCTAGGACTGTGCCTTCCTTGTTATTTTTTTTTTAAGTGGCAAGTTTACTGCTATGTGTTCTGTACAGTTCTAAATTCACAGTTTTATGCAATGTTTCACTGCTACATCATAGGATTTAAAGGCTGGAATTATATTTTTACGTTATAGTGGTTAGTGTCAATGACTGAATTTCTGCAAAATGGTTCCTCCACTGATAGATTAATAGAAATATTCGTAGGGTAGAATACAAGCTTGATGCTTCAGTTCTATTTTAGTTGCTAATTCTTTTCTAGTAGGCCTAAATTTTCAATATCACTTAGTATATGGTAGTTGGCGTCAGATCTTATAGCTAATACCTCACCAAGTTATGTTTTTTTTTTTTCATGCCTAGTTAAATGTGTGCAATGAACGGCGGATACAATGTTTTAGATATTAGAGGATTGTTGATGTTTATATAGATATGTAGATTGTATATACCCAAAATACCCATTGTCATTATATTATACTTATGGGTTGTACTATTATCTTGCATAGAGGGGGGTGGGCTGTCTGCGGCGGGAGGGCCTACCCATGCTTACTTGTATTTTTCAACCTCATATTTTTAGATTTTTTCTCAATATCTACAGTAGCTGCGTATAGTTCACCATTTTTAAACTGTATATCAGTCCTCTCTTTTCCAATTAGGTGAAGTTAGCTATATAGTTACTATGATAATATAAAACTATACTATGTTTTTATGTACTTATTTTATGCCATTTTTTTTTGGATAATTGATCTCTTACATGCTAACATCATCTAGTGGGTTAGCCACATCCCTTATTAAGATTTGAGAATAGATAGTGAGCAATCCAAGTTCTCTTTCCCTAAATCTACCCTGTTTCACTATATTGTACCAATATTTCAGCATTATTTTGCCATAACTTAACTTGGTTTTAATTAAGTTGGTCATATTTGATAGGGCTTTTATTAGTTCTTCCCCCCTGTAATCTGTTTACTTGCTAAACTATGGGAATTATACCCCTTGAATCTACTCCTAAACCAATATTATAGTCATTTTCTACTATATATTCATTTACAGTCCCCTTCCTTTCTTCAGATGTTATTATTACCATCTATAGTCCTAAGGGTCCAAGTGTGGCCCTATACATTATATTTCTACCGCAAATCCCCTGTCCAGTCCCCTTATTTCTAGTAGTTAATTGATCAGATCCAAGAGAGGCCATTGTTTTCCCTATGGGGATCATATATTCACATGATATGTTTATTGAACTTAGGGG
This sequence comes from Bombina bombina, assembly GCF_027579735.1. NCBI lineage: Eukaryota > Metazoa > Chordata > Amphibia > Anura > Bombinatoridae > Bombina > Bombina bombina. The sequence goes on from NC_069500.1 coordinate 756,440,998, forward strand.
CTAACTGTTCACTTATATTTTATATAATATATAAGTCGTGGGAATGTTTAATATGTTTAATAGCTCTTAGAAGTCCTAAAAAGGACTTTATTTCTATATTACCCTCCTGAAATGTCCTATAAGTAGTTGAGACGGAGGTCCTCGAGGAACCTCACTTTTCTTATGGAGGTGGAAAATCGAGGATTCATTTGGATATGTGTTTTTTATCTATTTTACAGGTACTATCTAGATTGTTGGATATATTATTGTGTTCTTCTTTAATTTCTATTCAGGTACCTACTTGCGTATATGTCATTCCATTGCTATGGAATATATTGCTTATGTATTTCTGCTATCTCATAACAAAATTCCTGTATGTTTATTTTTTGATCCTCAATAAAGAAATATTAAAAAAAAAAAAAAAAAAATACAAAGTTACCTGTAAAATAAAACCTAACCTAAGTTACACTAACACCTAACATTACACTACAATTAAATAAATTACATTAATTAAATAAAATTAACTAAATTACAAAAAAACAATAAATACTAAATTACACAAAATAAAAAAGAAATGATCAAATATTTAAACTAATTACACCTAATCTAATAGCCCTATCAAAATAAAAAAGCCCCCCAAAATAAAAAAAAACCTAGCCTAAACTAAACTGCCAATAGCCCTTAAAAGGGCCTTTTGCGGGGCATTGCCCCAAAGAAATCAGCTCTTTTACCTGTAAAAAAAACAGTAAAACCCATCACCCACACAACCAAACCTCCCAAATAAAATCCTATCTAAAAAACCTAAGCTCCCCATTGCCCTGAAAAGGGCATTTGGATGGGCATTGCCCTTAAAAGGGCATTTACTCTTTTTCCTTGCCCAAGTCCCTAATCTAAAAATAAAACCCACCAATAAACCCTTAAAAAAACACTAACCCCCAAAGATCCACTTACAGTTTTTGAAGACTGGACATCCATCCTCATCAAGCCGGGAGATGTCTTCATCCAAGCTGGCAGAAGTCCTCAACGAAGCCGGGAGAAGTCTTCATCCAAGCGGCAAGAAGTGGTCATCCTGATGGGGAGAAGTCTTCAACCAGACGGCATCTTCTATCTTCATCCTTCTGACGCGGAGCAGCTCCATCTTCAAGACATCCTGCACGGAGCATCCTCTTCTATTGACGGCTACTGTAGAATGAAGATTCCTTTAAGGGACGTCATCCAAGATGGCGCCCCTTGAATTCGATTGGCTGATAGAATTCTATCAGCCAATCGAAATTAAAGGTGAAAAAATCCTATTGGCTGATGCAATCAGCCAATAGGATTAAGCTTCAATCCTATTGGCTGATTCAATCAGCCAATAGGATTGAGCTCACATTCTATTGGCTGATTGGAACAGCCAATAGAATGCAAGCTCAATCCTATTGGCTGATTGGATCAGCCAATAGGATTGAAGCTTAATCCTATTGGCTGATTGCATCAGCCAATAGGATTTTTTCACCTTTAATTTCGATTGGCTGATAGAATTCTATCAGCCAATCAGAATTCAAGGGGCGCCATCTTGGATGACGTCCCTTAAAGGAAACTCCATTCTTGAAGAGCTGTCGATTGAAGAGGATGCTCCGCGCCGGATGTCTTGAAGATGGAGCCGCTCCACGTCGGAGGGATAAAGATAGAAGATGCCGTCTGGAAGAAGACTTCTGCCCATCTGGAGGACCACTTCTTGCCACTTGGATGAAGACTTCTCCCGGCTTCGTTGAGGACTTATTGTCGCTTGGATGAAGACTTCTCCCGACTTCGTTGAGGATGGATGTCCGGTCTTCAAAAACTGTAAGTGGATCTTCGGGGGTTAGTGAAAAAGGGTTGTGTGTACAAGCGCTAAGGTAATCCCCAAGCTGTATCCAAACAGAGATCCTAACCAACCTCCAAAAAATATGCACAAGTAGTAAGAAGTGAATACAGCGCCAACAAGAGGCCAAGGGATAAATATACTCACAGAGAGATAAAAGAAGATTATTTAATGAACCATGTTAAAAAGCATCAGTAATAAAAGACTATATATAAAAAATGTAAAAAAGCACATATAAATAAAATTACAAATACAGGAATATCTTACAGAAGCGGCTCAAAGGGCCAAAGCTGATAATTACAATAAAAACAGAGGTAATAACAGGTGATCAGTGTGAGTGGTACACCAGAATAAGAGTGTATACTGATAAAACAGAATTAGCCTAAGTGCAACTGTAGCAAGTGCATCAAGCAAAAAACTAATAAACAATAATACAAACAATAGTGTTCAAAATTAGTGTTACAAAAATAGTGTTCCAAAAAATAGAAAAATGCACTGCAGTGCAAAAAAAGGGGGGTAGCAAAATAATTGTATAGATACGATCAAGTAGTGAGTGAGTGCAAATGGATATAAAAATGCTAGCTACTTAATCCAGTGAGGTTAAGATATAATTAAATAAAATACACAATATGCAATAACATAAAAAATAAAATACACAATATGCAATAACATAAAAAATAAAAAATAAAATATAAAATATAATCCAAAAAAGTGTTCAAAAAGTTGATCAACAAATGTTAGTGAAGAACAAAAATAAGTCAATCAAAACTAAAAAATGGAAAAAAAGGGTGATGAAAAGCAAGGTGAAAGTGAGGAAATTGATTCCTTCCAATGTTAGTTACTTTAACAGATCCAAATTCTGAGTGGGTTGCTGAAGTAGCTGATTGGATCCTAGCACCTGTCCAGCTGCTCCTATGGTATCCTAAAAAGTGTCCCTGTAAAAAAAAGAAATTCACAACATAGTGTATCCAATATGAGAATGAAGTAAAGATTAAAGTAATGCTTACCAATATGTCAACGCGTTTCTGCCCTCAAAAAAGGGCCTTTCTCAAGACTAGAATATTGGTAATGGCAGCTGTCCTTATATACAGTTTAGAAGTAGCCTATATGGTAGTTTAATTGATTAATTGTATTGTTTGGGCGCCAAATCCCTCCACTTCCTGTGTAACATCTAAAAGATTCCCCCATAAAGTGTAGCATCACTTCCTGTGTAACATCTAAAAGATTCCCTCCACTTCCTGTGTAACATCTAAAAGATTCCCCCCATAAAGTGTAGTATCACTTCCTGTGTAACATCTAAAAGATTTCCCTCCACTTCCTGTGTAACATCTAAAAGATTCCCCCATAAAGTGTAGCATCACTTCCTGTGTAACATCTAAAGATTCCCCCATATGGCAAAACCGGAAGTATATAAATTTTCCCGATTAATTTTATACATATCTAAATATATAAGTAATTCAAAAGGCATGTATATGGCCTGAGATTTATCACAGTTGTTTTCTTTCTCAATTGCCGGTATCTTTGTTTTGGCTTACCAGTTTCAAGCCCAATATCGGAGCTACCCGGTAGTGACGTAACCGTTGACGTCACTTCCGGTCCGGCGATATTACATAGACAAGCCGCTAGCAACATTAGCATTGTACAGCATGCTAATGTTGCTAGCGGCTTGTCTATGTAATATCGCCGGACCGGAAATTTGGCGCCCAAACAATACTAATTAATCAATTAAACTACCATATAGGCTACTTCTAAACTGTATATAAGGCCAGCTGCCATTACCAATATTCTAGTCTTGAGAAAGGCCCTTTTTTGAGGGCAGAGAAACGCGTTGACATATTGGTAAGCATTACTTTAATCTTTACTTCATTCTCATATTGGATACACTATGTTGTGAATTTCTTTTTTTTACAGGGACACTTTTTAGGATACCATAGGAGCAGCTGACAGGTGCTAGGATCCAATCAGCTACTTCAGCAACCACACTCAGGAATTTGGATCTGTTAAAGTAACTAACATTGGAAGGAATCAATTTCCTCACTTTCACCTTGCTTTTCATCACCCTTTTTTTCCATTTTTTAGTTTTGATTGACTTATTTTTGTTCTTCACTAACATTTGTTGATCAACTTTTTGAACACTTTTTTGGATTATATTTTATATTTTATTTTTTATTTTTTATGTTATTGCATATTGTGTATTTTATTTTTTATGTTATTGCATATTGTGTATTTTATTTAATTATATCTTAACCTCACTGGATTAAGTAGCTAGCATTTTTATATCATTTTGCACTCACTCACTACTTGATCGTATCTATACAATTATTTTGCTACCCCCCCTTTTTTTTGCACTGCAGTGCATTTTTCTATTTTTTTGGAACACTATTTTTGTAACACTAATTTTTGAACACTATTGTTTGTATTATTGTTTATTAGTTTTTTGCTTGATGCACTTGCTACAGTTGCACTTAGGCTAATTCTGTTTTATCAGTATACACTCTTATTCTGGTGTACCACTCACACTGATCACCTGTTATTACCTCTGTTTTTATTGTAATTATCAGCTTTGGCCCTTTGAGCCGCTTCTGTAAGATATTCCTGTATTTGTAATTTTATTTATATGTGCTTTTTACATTTTTTATATATAGTCATTTATTACTGATGCTTTTTAACATGGTTCATTAAATAATTTTCTTTTATCTCTCTGTGAGTATATTTATCCCTTGGCCTCTTGTTGGCGCTGTATTCACTTCTTACTACTTGTGCATATTCTTCGGGGGTTAGTGTTAGTTTTTTTTAAGGGTTTATTGGGTGAGTTTTAATTTTAGCTTAGGGACTTTGGGCAAGGAAAAAGAGCTAAATGCCCTTTTAAGGGCAATGCCCATCCAAATGCCCTTTTCAGGGCAATGGGGAGCTTAGGTTTTTTAGATAGGCTTTAATTTGTTTTTCTTTTATTTAGGTTAATTAATAGTTTAATATAGTTTAATGTAATTTTAGTATAATAGTTAGGGTAAGTTAATTAGTAGTTTAATATAGTTTAATTTAAATCTAAAGGTAAGTTTAAATTTATTATAAGATAGGGATGAGTTAATATTTAATGTAAAGTTAGCCGGTTGTTAGGCTTAGGAGTTAATAGGTAAATTTAGTTGATGGCGATGTGGGGGGCTGGCGGTTTAGGGGTTAATAGGTTAAGTAAGTGGTAGTGATGTGGGAGGCAGGGGTTCAGGGTTAATACATTTATTTAGTTGCAGTGGGCTCTGGGAGCAGCGGGATAGGGGTTAATAACTTTATGCAGGTGGCGGCAGTGTTGGGCAGTAGATTAGGGGTTAATAAGTATAATGTAGTTGGCGGCGGTGTCGGGCGGTAGATTAGGGATTAATAACATTATGTAGGTGGCGGCGGAGAGGGCGGCAGATTAGGGGTATTTAGACTCGGGGTACATGTTAGGGTGTTAGGTGTAAACATAACTTTTATTCTCCCATAGGAATCAATGGGATATCAGGCAGCAGCGAAACATAAGCTTTCGCTGCTTTCAGACTCCCATTGATTCCTATGGCAATCTGCCACCTCCAGGGCGGCGAATTGAAAACCAGGTACGCTGGGTTGGAATAGTGGCGCGCATACCTGCTATATATTTGTTAACTAGCAAAAGTTGTCAGATAGTGCAGAATTTATATTCGGAACATCTGTAGTGAACATAAGCATCGATCTGTGTCGGACTGAGACCTGCGGATCGTGTGTTATGCCACAGATTTCAACCTTTTGCCGGTCTGTAGGCTTTGATAACTAAGGGAATCAGGCCTCTCCACAATTAAGCTGCGGAATTCCAGCGTATTTGCGGTTTGACGGCTTGATCAGTAGGCCTCAATGTCTGAAACAACCTTCCTTTCTTGGGAAAATTAAAGATTTAAATAAAATCCCATCCCCTTTAACCCCTAAAGTAATTAAGACCCCCTTTAAAAGAGAACAAATATGTTCAACTTTAAACAAAAAAGATGAAATAACAGGTTCAACATCAGCTGAAGATTCGTATACAGCGAGGAAACCACCTCTGGAGACATAACAGTACCCCTGTTTCAGGGCACCATAGAACTTGTAGAATGTAATATCTGAACTGATCTTTTACTCTTGTTTAAAGACGAGAGAGCAGTCAGCACCCACAGAAAATGGCAGCCTTGATAAAAAAATGGTACAGTAGGCTCTCCTATAATGAACAAACAGAAGAAGCATAAATACACAAACAAACAGCAGGTTAGGTTGTCTGATTGCATTTAATAATTCTAAGCATGAGTCACACAGTAATGGTAGAAAGGTATTCAGGGGGCTCAGTTTCCTGGGTAAATTTAAGGACAAAATCAGACTGCTCCATTATAGCATATGACAAAGCAATGCAATAAACATTATAACCCGTTTAAAAAGCTCTTGAGGAATTAAAATCACTTACCCCCAACTAAGTAGCTTTTTAAATAAACTCACAGGTACAATGAGTTCTAAGTCGAACTGCAAAACAAATTCAGGAGACATTAAGGGAAAAATTACAAGTGGAGCACTAATTAACGATCCTGCTTGAGTGTTAATTGCTCTAGAAGTAAGCTTTTTGCGCACGTCGGGTTGCACTCGTATTATGAGTTGAAAGTAAATCTTTTTTGCTTGCTTGCTAAAGACGAACTTAGAATTTTGTGTGCGCATTCACGCAATGGAGAAAAAAAAGTGGAAAAAACCCAAACAAACAAACACCCCACTCTTGCACAAACCCAATCGCATATTCTTATATGTGCTAACCCGACATGAAATTATTAGTATTTCACATTCCATATTCTGTTTCACATAACAGAATATGTTCTATTTATTCATAAATAAACATTTCTACATATATCTGATGTTTTTTGGTATATATCAAGATGATTATATACTGTATTATATGTATAGATATATACAAATATATATATATAATATATATATATATATATATATATATATAAATATATATATATATAGGAATATCTATTTAGACACACTTCTATTCTGCTATGTGCAAAACATTGAAATGTCAAGTATTTACAGTAAATACATGGTTAAAACCTTTATTAAAAATGAATCTTGCATAAATATGCTTTTACATGGTTTCATCTATACTGCAAAGGGCTCCAATGCACTTATATATAAATATATGTATATATATTTAGTACAAATGTATTTATGTGTTTATATTTATATATGCCTGTAAACACATATAATACACATATAAATACAAATATATACATACATATAGTATATATATATAAATATTGTTTAGAAATGTATATGTACTGTATGTATCTCAATGGTAAAAGCCATTTGCCTGCCTTTTTTTTTGTAACACCTGAGATCTCATATCTTTGAGCCTTTATAACTTTTGTGTGCAATAACGCAGCTTCATTGTTTCCTATGGGGAAACACTCTCTAAGTCTGCACCTAAAACCCTAACAAGAACCCCGAGTCTAAAAACCCCTAACCTTACACTTATTAACCCCTAATCTGCCGCCCCCGCTATCGCTGACCCCTGCATATTATTGTTAACCCCTAATCTGCCGCTCCGGACACCGCCGCAACCTACATTATCCCTATGAACCCCTAATCTGCTGCCCCTAACATCGGCGACCCCTATATTATATTTATTAACCCCTAATCTGCCCCCCCCGAAACGTCGCCGCTACTTAACTACACTTATTAACCCCTAATCTGCCGACTGGACCTCGACGCCACTATAATAAATGTATTAACCCCTAAACCGCCGCACTCCCGCCTCGCAAACACTAGAATAAATAGTATTAACCCCTAATCTGCCCTCCCTAACATCGCCGCCACCTATCTACAATTATTAACCCCTAATCTCCCGCCCGCACCGTCGCTGCTACTATAATAAAGTCATTAACCCCTAAACCTAACCCTAACACCCCCCTAACATAAATATAATTTATATTAAACAAAATAATATTCCTAAAATTAATTAAATTATTCCTATTTAAAACTAAATACTTACCTATAAAATAAACCCTAATATAGCTACAATGTAATTAATAATTACATTGTAGCTATTTTAGGATTTATATTTATTTTACAGGTAACTTTGTATTTATTTTAACTAGGTACAATAGCTATTAAATAGTTAAGAACTATTTAATAGCTACCTAGTTAAAATAAATACAAAATTACCTGTAAAATAAATCCTAACCTAAGTTACAATTAAACCTAACACTACACTATCATTAAATTAATTAAATAAATTAACTACAATTACCTAAAATAAAATACAATAAAATAAACTATTCTATAATACAAAAAAAAACAACACTAAATTACAAAAAATAAAAAAGAATTACAAGCAGTTTAAACTAATTACACCAAATCTAAGCCCCCTAATAAAATAAAAAAGCCCCCCAAAATAAAAAATTCCCTAACCTATTCTAAAATACAAAAGTAATCAGCTCTTTTACCAGCCCATAAAGGGCTTTTTGCGGGGCCCTGCCCCAAAAGTAATCAGCTCTTTTGCATGAAAATAAAATTACAACCCCCCCAACATTACAACCCACCACCCACATACCCCTACTCTAACCCACACAAACCCCCCTTAAAAAAACCTATCACTAACCCCCTGAAAATCTCCCTACCTTGAGTCGTCTTCACCCAGCCGAACCGAATTCTTCATCCAAGCGGAGCAAGAAGATGTCCTCCATCCGGGCGAAGTCTTGATCCAAGCGACAAAGAAGAGGTCCTCCATCCGGGCGAAGTCTTGATCCAAGCGGCAAAGAAGAGGTCTTCCATCCGGGTGATGTCTTCTTCCAAGCGGCAAAGAAGAGGTCTTCCATCCGGGCGATGTCTTCTTCCAAGCGGCATCTTCTATCTTCTTTCTTCCGGATCCATCTTCATCCCGCCGACGCGGAACATCCTCCTTCCCGACGGACTAAAGATGAATGATTGGCTGATTGCATCAATCTGATTGGCTGATTGCATCTACCTTAATTCCGATTGGCTGATAGAATTCCCTTAAAGGAACCTTCATTCGTCTTCAGTCCGTCGGGGAAGGAGGATGTTCCGCGTCGGCGGGATGAAGATGGATCCGGGAGAAAGAAGATAGAAGATGCCGCTTGGAAGAAGACATCGCCCGGATGGAGGACCTCTTCTTTGCCACTTGGATAAAGACTTCTACCGGATGGAGGACATCTTCTTGCTCCGCTTGGATGAAGAATTCAGCTTGGCTGGGTGAAGACGACTCAAGGTAGGGAGATCTTCAGGGGGTTAGTGATAGGTTTTTTTAAGGGGGGTTTGGTGTGGGATAGAGTAGGGGTATGTGGGTGGTGGGGTTGTAATGTTGGAGGGGTATTGTATTTTTATTTTCAGTTAAAAAGAGCTGATTACTTTGGGGCAAGGCCCTGCAAAAAGCCCTTTTAAGGGCTGGTAAAAGAGCTGAATACTTTTGTATTTTAGAATAGGTAGGGAATTTTTTATTTTGTGTTAGGTTTAATTGTAACTTAGTTAGGATTTTATTGTACAGGTAATTTTGTACTTATTTTAACTAGGTAGCTATTAAATAGTTCTTAACTATTTAATAGCTATTGTAACTAGTTAAAATAAATACAAAGTTGCCTGTAAAAATAAATATAAATCCTAAAATAGCTACAATGTAATTATTATTTATATTGTAGCTATATTAGGGTTTTATTTGATAGGTAAGTATTCGTTTTAAATAGGAATAATTTAGTTAATTTTAGGAATATTATTTCATTTAATATACATTATATTTATGTTAGGGGGTTGTTAGGGTTAGGGTTAGAGTTAGGGGTTAATAACTTTATTATAGTAGCGGCGACGGTGCGGGTGGGAGATTAGGGATTAATAATTGTAGGTAGGTGGCGGCGATGTTAGGGAGGGTAGATTAGGGGTTAATAAGTGTAGTTAGGTAGCGGCGACGTTGGGGGGGCAGATTAGGGGTTAATAAATATAAATATTGAGGGTTGGCGATGTTAGGGGCAGCAGATTAGGGGTTTATAGGGATAATGTAGGTGGCGGCAGTGTCCGGTCGGCAGATTAGGGGTTAAACATTTTTATTAGAGTTGCGGCGATGTGGGGGGGGCCTCAGTTTAGGCGTACATAGGTAGTTTATGGGTGTTAGTGTACTTTAGAGCACAGTAGTTAAGAGCTTTATATTCACGCGTTAGCTCTTAACTACCATAAAGCTCTTAACTACTTACTTTTTTGGCGTTAGGAGTCTTGTCGGTAGAGGGTCTACCGCTCACTTCTCCCAAGACTCCAAATACCAGTGTTAGGCAGATCCCATTGAAAAGATAGGATACGCAATTGGCGTAAGAGGATCTGCGGTAGCCTGGAATCGCGGTAGGGAAGTGAGCGGTAGACCCTTTCCTGCCTGAATCTAAATACCAGCGGGCAGCCAAAAGCAGCGTTAGGACCCCTTAACGCTGCTTTTGACGGCTAACGCCAAACTCTAAATCTAGGCGTTTCTTTCCAAAAAGACAGGGAATACAGCACTCTTTTAGTCACTACTAATACCATAGCTAGTAATTAAGTAAATATGTTACAATTTATTGATACAGCAATTCCTTTTAACAAGCAAATTGCATCTTTGCTCAAGATGGACATGAATCAAATACGAGTAATAATGTGGATGCTATAGACCAAACGTTCAGTTGTATAGAAAAAACAACTAAAAGAAACCTGACCGGTCAGGGATCTCAGTGCACCTAAGCGTGCATGTTACAGCAGTGAAATTTAGATACCATAAAGGGTTTGTAAAATCAACATCAGCATATCCTAAACGGTAATGTATAACATGCCATTAGTGACAGCAGTAACAACTTAATAACAACATATATGTTGCTTTATATTGAAAGCAAACCAACAAGATAAGTTTGGATAGAGTAATGTAGTTCTCCATACAACTACACCCTGCTGCACTCAGACCCCAGAAGGAAAGCATATGGAGTGTTGTCTGGGCAGGTTGATACGTGGGGGATCTAAGTTGTAGGACTAGAAACTCTATGCAAAAAAGTCATCTGAATAGCACAGAAAAGTAACAGCCAAAGATGTTAAAACACACATGTAGCCAGCTGCATATTGTACAGTAAGAACCGTTATAAATGCAAAGAGTCCAGTGGACATTAGTAGCCAGTTTCTTGTATGAAGCGTGCAGGTATAAAGCACTAAGTACAGCACATAACGTTCTCTTGTTTGTATTCGTAAGGCAATGTTTGAATCTTCAGCGTGATATACCACAACAGGCATCAGATTGCTGCAGGCTAAAGGCTGGTGGTTCATATAGAGTGTTATACTGCATATCAGTAAGTTCAAATGTCACATTGATACTACACCTTCCTTAGGAGAAGTAGCGGCTGAGGAAAAAATCCGTAGTCACCGAAGGCCATAGCGAAATTCTCCGGACTTAACACTTGTAGCAAGGTTCAGCTGTGTAAGAACGAGCCACTCAAATTCAAGCGGAGGTGTTGGAGGTGCACAGAGTCACGTGTACCAGTCAGCTGATGGCGCGCTGCCGTTTCACCCCCTCGTCTATTGGTAAAGGTGGGGCTTTATCAGGGCGTATGAATGATGTTGGAGACACTCTCCTTTATACTTAATAGGTGGTGCCGCCCCTACTGACAGGTGAAAGTTATATGCCTCTTACTCAAAAATTGTAACAGAATCGACATTGTAAACAAAACTACAATGAAACAGTTTTCTCAACAGTTATACAATCACTTAGTTAAAATTGATCAAACTTTATGTGCAATTTGTGAATCTTTAGAAAAAGATGTAGAGTGGCCTACGCATCAAAGTATTTAAGTATGCTTAGCATCAAAAAGATGTAATTTGTACATTAATAATAATAATAATAATGTATTAGATTGTCAGATGAAAAAGATTCTTTTGGGCTATTAGAGAAAGCATTAAGCCCATTTGGGAACTGTATGGCTAATGTAGATATCCATCTACATTCTTTTCTGAGCAGTATCTTATCATTATCACCTCCTTTGCCATTGTCAATGCCTCTATCAATGCCTACAACCCGGAGGGAGTCAGGAATACTACTGTGAAATCTTTCAAAATGTTTCACCACATTGCTTTTTTGGTTTTCGTTTTTTATATCATCGCAATGTTCAGTTATGCGATCTTTGATCATTCTTTTCGTTTTTCCCACGTAATACCGGGGACACGAACAGAAAAGTAAGTAGATGACTCCTTCCGAATTGCAACTGGTAAAGTGTTTAAGTTTGTACATCTTCCCATTGTTAGCTGCAAATTCTTTAGTTTTCACCATATATTTACAGGCAACACACTTTCCGCATGGATAATTACCCACACGTCTTTTTTGGGTGAGCCAGTTTTGTCCCATTGTTTGGGATACAAATTGGCTCTTCACAAGTTTGTCCCGTAAACTGGAGGCTCTTCTCGCAGTTATACCGGATGTTCACCCACTTCACGGGCTACATTCTCATCACTCAGAAGAGTGTTCCAGTTTTTTGCATAGAATACCATTAAGGCCATTCCCACTGACAATTGAATTCAGTGATGAATCTAATCTAGTGGTCTGGTCCTTGTCTTTAAAAATAGAAGATTATCTCTGTCGGTTCGTGCTGCATAATTTTTTGCCCCCTTCACTAAATTTTCCGGAATACCTCTCTCTACAAAGTGTTTTTCCATTTCAGCCGATGTTTAAGGTATTTTTTCCCCTAGAGGACAGTTCCTACGTTAGTCTTAGGAATTGTCCTCTAGGGATACCTCGCTTGAGATGGGCGGCCGGATGTGGCTTGAGGGCCAAAAGGAGGCTGCTTGTGGCCGTCCTGCTTTACCGGAAGTTCTCGGTAGCTAGGATACCATGCATTTCTAATCTACTTTTGTTCAAATAATTTTTATTGAAAATTGGCATAGTGACATATTTTATACATTACATTATCATGACACTCAAAATATCAACATAGTGCATTGTGTGAAAGTTACAATCTTGTTCTGTCAAAGACCAAATTTCTTTAGGATTTTTCAATACTATTAGTAATCCGTAGTGGTTGGAAAGCAGTCGCCAAGAGAGGCAAAGTTAAGAAAAGGGTTAGTGAGATTAGGGAAGGTGGGGAGGGGGTAAATATATTTGTTGGGTAAGCTGTAAATTGCTGTTTATTCAAAGGAGGTTTATTAGAGATTGTAAGAGTTTTGATCCCAGATGAATTGCATGTTTAATATTGTGTCTGTTTTACCCAGGTAACAATAATGCATTTTCTCTAGAGTTAGGACATGTGCTACCTCAGATCTCCATTGTGTAACAGTGGGTTTATCTTGTGTTTTCCATAGCCTAGGTATTAATCGTTTTGCGCAGGTTATCATTAAGAGTAGAAGTTTCTTGCGATAGTGACATGTAAGCTTCGGAATATGATTAAGAAGAATTATTTGTGGTGATAGCACAATGTCTGTACTTAGGGTTTTGTTAATGTGTCTTTCTATCATGAGCCAGTAATCACCTAGGTTTGGGCATGACCACCAAATGTGTGTTAGAGTTCCTATATCACCACATTTCTCCAACAACTGGATGAAGCTGTGGGGTAAATGACTCGTAGTCGCTGAGGGGTTAAGTACCACCCCTGGCTAATATTTTATAGTTTAGTTCAGATAAGATTAGTGAGGAGGAGGAGAGGAGTGGGTATGTCGAAACCCCCGTTTCCCAGGATTCAGGTTTCTATCTCAGTGTGTAGTTCATCAGACCACTTACTACGGTATGTCGGGCGTTTTTCAGGAAGGAACCTCTAAGGAGTTTATATGTCTGTGAGAGGTGAGCCCTCACATTTTTCGGGTTGGTGCACAACTGCTCAAATTTAGTCATTGGTCCTTAGTATTTCTACTCCTGTGGGGGCTATGGTCAATCGCATGTTTAATTTGTAGGTATGCGTACCAGTTATGGAATGGAGGTCCCAGTTCCTCGTTAAGTGTAAGTCTGTCCTTGATACTTCAGGAGTAGTTATTAGATATATTGGTAGGTTTAACAGGAGTCTGTTGTCATTGACATGTGTGTGTAAGCTATGTTTTAGAAATATATGATTAATGCAGGATAGGGGTTAGAGGGGATATTGGTGTTGATATAACATTTGGATGTGAGATCAACTCGTCCCATATTGCTAGGGTGGTTTTAATATATTCATTGTGTTGAATCATGTGGGGTCTAGAGTCTTTAGGAATCCAGGCATATCTCTCATGTGAGTAGTTTGTAATAGATAGCTTTCTAATTGTATCCATATTTTGAGGGTGCTGAGTGGTTCCATGCCACAATTTCTAGTTAGGTGTGTCGCTTTGTAGTAGTTCATTAAGTTGGGGACATTTAGGCCTCCATCTCCTTTACTAAGATATAGTGTGTGTTGGCTATTCTTTGGGCGTTTATAGGACCAGATAAAGGAGTTTATCATCTTTTGTTGAGCTTGGAGGTAAGATTTAGGTACAGTCATAGGAAGGGTTTGGAATAGATACAGATACTTTGGTATTATCATCATTTTCACCGTATTTATCCGACCTAACCATGATAGATGTCCTTGTTTATGCCATGAGTCTAGTGAGCTCTTGATATTATTGTGGAGGGCAGTGTAGTTATCCGAGAATAGTTTGTGTGTGTCTTTGGGAATCACCAATCCTAGATATTTAAGTTTATTTGTTAATGCAAAGTTTGTTAGTTGCGATATGGACTGTATTTCTGCAGCTGTTAGGTTGATTGGTATTAGTCCTGACTTCTCCATATTAATGGAGAAGTTGGATATTGTTTTGTAACGTTCTAGTGTTTCTATAAGGGCTGGTAGGGATTCATTTGGTGACTGTAGTGTGAGGATCACATCGTCGGCAAATAGGAGGCATTTCTGGGTAATATTACCAAACTTTAAACCCTGAATGTGTGGGTTTTTCCTAATTTGTATCGCCAGGATTTCTACTGTAAGGGCGAATAGCAGTGGGGAGAGTGGGCATCCTTGACGGGTGCCATTAGAAATAGGGAAAGGCTGTGAAATGGTGTTGTTTATTTTGACTTTGGCATTCGGATTGTGATATAAGGCCTGTATTCTAGTGATAAATTTTTCTGAAAAGCCAAATTTTGACAGGACGGACAACATAAATTGCCAGTCCACCCTGTCAAAAGCCTTCTCAGCATCGGTGGAGAGTAAAATTAATGGTGTACTGTTATGGGTTGCTTGGTGAATTGAGTGGAGCAATCTTATGGTGTTGTCTTTTGCTTCTCGTCCTCTGATAAAGCCCACTTGATCAGGGTGTATTATATCTGGTAGAATCGTGCTGAGACGGTTAGCTAAATTTTCGCATAGATTTTTATATCAATCGTTTATGAGTGAAATCGGCTGTAATTTCCCTACTATACTTCTTTGGGTTTGTCTGTTTTGGGACGACTGGTAATCTTTGCCCTTAAGAGTGAGCTAGGAAGGGTAGTTCCACAATCTATATCTGTGTAAAGTGATAAAAGGTGGGGACTGACTTGTTGTTGCAGAAGTTGATAGAACTTGCGGTAAGGCCATCTGGGCCCGGTGATTTGCCGTTAGGTAGGGATTGTATTACTCGAAATGATATCACGATGAGTGATAGGGGAGTCCAGTAATTGTTTGTTCTCGTCTGTAATGGTCGGAGTGTCTACAGTGGTTAGGAATGTCGTTAAGGCCTCTGTTTTTGTCTACTGTTGTAGTATGTTGTATATTGTATAGATTCGTGTAGTAAGACACAAATGCTTTGGTGATTTCCTCGTTTGTATGAGTGTTTCTCCCTGTGTGATTCTAATTGTTTTAATAAATTTGGTTGAGTCTTCGTTTTTTGAGGGATCTGGCTAGTAATCGACCCTGCTTTTATTACTTTCTATAAAGAACTTGGACTTAGTAGTCATCGCTCCTCATATGGGCTTTCTGTATAAGGAAATTATTAAGGTTTTCTCTTGCCTTTGTCAAATTAATAAGCTTAGGGGCTGAGGTAGGGTCTGTTCTAAGAGCCGCCTCACAGTGGATAATTCTCCAGTTAGGGGTGGCGTATTGGGCCGTATTTTTTTTACGTTGTTGGGCATTGTGTTTTATGATAACTCCCCGAATGAAGCATTTGTAAGCCTCCCAATTGTTTGCAGTGGAGGTATCTTCAGATTTGTTTAAATAAAAAATATTCATCTGTGTGTTTTCTGATATCTTCTACTGTTTCATGGTCAGTTAGTAAGTGGTCGTTTAGTCTCCCAGTTAAATGTATTACGTGGCTTATTAGACCATTTAAAAATAGTGGAGACCATGCTATGGTCTGACCATGAAGTGTGGGTGATCTTTGAATATATGAGAGATGTGAGGAGGGGTTGATCGCATAAAATATAGTCTAATCTGGAGTAGGAGAGTTGTGGATGTGAAAAAAAGGTGTAATCTCTTTTATCTACGTGTACAATCCTCCAAGTGTCAAAGAGGTTAATGCTGTGCAGAGCTGAGCAGTTAGCTTTGAGGGTATTGTTCCGCAGATATGATTTTCCAGTCGAAGTATCTAATGTTGGATTTAGAGGGAAATTGAGGTCGCCCCCTACAATAATCGGTCCTTTGGCTGTGTCAAGTATTAAGTTGGAGAGATGCTTATAAAAATGTGGGGTAGGTTTGTTCGGAGCATAAATGTTGACTAAAGTTACTGGGACTCCATAACACAGGCCAACTAGAATCAGAATTCTACCTTCTTTGTCAGAGTGTTTATGTAGTAATTCAAAGTGAAAAATTTCGTCTAAATGATATGCAAACTCCATTTTCTTTTGTGTACCAGAACTATAGAAGTGTTGATCAAAATATCTTTTAGATAATGTAGGTTCACAATTTTTCTTGAAATGTGTTTCTTGGGTCATTATTATGTCTATTTTTCTTTTATAGAAATCATGAAATGCAATCGATCTCATCTCTGCTGAGAGGAAACCTTTGACATTTTGTGTAGCTATGTGTATATTATCTGTTTTTGAATGAGCTGTTTGAGTCATCTTGAAATTTTATACTATGTGATGGGTTAGATGGTATGTAGGGATTCTCCAGAACACTAGGGGGCGCTAATTATATTTCTGTTCGCAATCTAGGGATGGACAGGTCCTGGGAGAAGGCCTATAGGGAAAGAAGGGATTTAGGTGAGACAAAGGAAGGGGAGGGGTATAGAGTTAGAAAAGAATATCAGTATAGATAAGATTATATATAGCAATAACAATATCAACCGTTTGAAAAATATAGCACAATATTAATTCTTACGATAGCTTCTTTCTCAAGTTTCGGTTGGGAGCTATACTTTACAGGCCGGGTGTTTAAAAAGCATGGTGCTGCATATAAAATCTATATTTAGCCTATTAACCATCTACTGTCTGAGATCGTATTTTAAGCAAGAATTAAATAATAGGGAGAGGACTATATCTATTTTGCGATGGGATTACTAATTGTCCTGAACCTGACGTGGTCTATATCTATATCTCTTTAAGTGGTCATTATAATTCTTGCGCTAATGATAATAGTAGAAATATTTTCTAAACTGGGGATTTTAGAAAAGTTTGGCAGTAATTGCTGGACATGTATATATAGAAGTCTGCATGGATTTGTTCTATTCTTGTTTAGGGTAGTAAAATTAGTCAATAGTCGTTGGATTTTTAAGGTCAGGTTATGCGTGAATGGGTGACAGTATTTATCCTCTAGTTATTTAAGTCAGGAAAGAGGCATGTGTTACTGCGTCTTTACATGGTATTAAATAAGTTAGAATATGTAAATGGGGTGCTAGGGGACATCACTATGAGTATTTTGATATTGTAGTGGAGTGAAAAGCAGCACTTATAACATAATATCTTTGAACCACATTGATCAACATATAATAAAATGAGTTTAAACAAAACTGTTATGTAGTAGTAAGCTTGATAGAGTATATTTAAAGAAACATATCAACATAAAATGAATAAAACTCTGTTGTATCACAAGTAGATTCGTTTCATCTACATGAACATGTCTATACTTCCCTCATAGGGCCGTCTATTTAGTATTTGATGAGAGAGTAGTCTCTCATCTCTCTATAGATATAGCTAAGAGGGACAGTATTGTCAAGCTTCTATGATTAAACTATTGGGTATAGCAGTGGATTACAGTTACAGATAAAACTAAATGACTTTTTGCTGAAATGAGGTATCAGGGAACATCTACCTGACCCTTCAGGTATGATAATGAAGTGGTAGATAACATCAATAACAAAACAACATTCAAACATATTATCCAGCATATAGGAAACTAAGTGTGAACTAAATTGTTAATTAGTTATAAACTTAAGAGGGTTCGTATAAATATACTGGTCAGTTTACAACGAGTAAGGCTTTTTGTATCTCAAGTGGATTAGCTTCTTCAGCCTTAAGGTGTCAATATTCTTCTAATATGACCTTCTTATGTTTTTAATGAGAGAATAATCCTCTGTCCCCCCCCTGGCTTAACCCAAGGGGGATAACATTATTAGACCTTTATAATTTAACTATGAGGTATAGCAAAGTCCTATAATTATAGTGAAAACAAATGGACAGTTATAGTTACTCATCCTGGAAAGTCTGTGGCCCCATTGTCTGCAGTGTCCTGAGATATCTGCCTTCTTTTGGGCTGTTTGTCGTTATTATCAGGTCCTGGTCTTCTTTGTGATTTGGGGAGATCCAGCTTGTCTTGTCGGGTGTTGGGAGATGGTAGTTTTCCGCTATCTGGTGGATTGATGTTCAATAGGTATAGAATTTGTTGGTATCTGCTAAGGAGGAGCATTCAATCTTCTTTCCATTTCTCATAACTATGATTGAAGTGGGGAAACCCCACCGATATGGGATGTGTAGTAGTCGCAGATGAGATGTTAAAGGTTGAAAGTCTCTCCTTTTCTGAAGGGTTCTCTGGGATAAATCTTGAAATATTTGAATTTTGTGGCCTTTAAAATTTATGGTTTGTTTTTTCCTTGCGAGATTATATATTTCTTCTTTTTGTCTGTAGTTTTGGAAGTGAACTACAATGTCTCTTGGAGGCATATCATCTGGGGGTTTTGGGCGAAGTGACCGGTGTGCTCTATCTAGGGGAATCTCCTCATTGTCTGCTTCATCACCAAGGATCCCATTAAATAGAGCCTGTAGATAGTCTCTGATGTCATTGTTTGTAATTGTTTCAGGGATTCCTCGGAAGCGAAGATTCCCTCTCCTTGTACGATTTTCTAAATCATCAATTTTATCTTCTAGGTCAGTTAGACATTGGCTTTGGTGTGCTTGATTAGTAGTAAGTTTAGCCAGTTTTTGTGAGACCACGTATTCATGTTCTTCCAGAGTGTCTACTCTATGACCAAGGTCTGTTATCTCTCTTTTAAGGTCTGCACATTCATCTTTAATACAGGATTTAACCTGTTCAATCAGGGCAGCCATTGCTTGGTATGTGATTGGTGTGTCGTCTTCATGTATTAGGTTAGTGGCTGGTCTGTCGTCCGTTTTGGGCAGTGTATTATCTTGATCTGGATCTTCTGCAGTGGTAACTTGTAGATCATCAGCTTCCTTGCTTTTGGTATTAAGGTCCGTTGGTTTAAAAAAGGTGTGAACTGTGTTTTGGCTGTTTTGTGATGGTTTCTGTGGTTTATCCTGTCGGGTATTTTTTCTTTGTGACATGGTGTTCTCTTTTGATATTTGTTCCTAGTAGTGAGAAGATTGGCACTGTACCTCCTGGGGGTTTGTGCCCTCACAGGGCGATTACGGGAAAAGGCAATGAGGATATGACCCGTCACCACTTTAGTGTGACGGGAAAAGGGATGAAGGTAAGTGCCAGAGGTGTATATAGCAAAAGTTTTTTAATATGGCTGTTGTTGAGGTAATTTATGGTGTGTTTTGTTTATATTGTTGTTCTGTGGTACTTGGAAATTGTCTCCGCTGTGCCTTTTTGTTAGCTGCGTAATAAAAGTCTCTAGTGGAGTGTCACATCAAATCTATGAGACAGCAGCCCTGGAAAGTGCTGTTAGTGAGTATCCGGCCTTGAGCTTAGATAATAAGTGCGTCACAGTGTTTTTGTCTGGTAGCCCTGTTTAGGCCTTTTATCCTTCTGCTTTATCCTCTAGTGCTTTAGCCGTTTTAGACCTCTGCAGGTTTACTTAAGTCAGCATTCAGTAGCTGCTAGGTAAATTAAGGCCTTATATGTGAAACTTTTTGGGGTGTATAAAAAGGAAGGAAAGGAAAATAGCAGGCGTAGTTATAGGTAAAGTAAATGCTGGAGGCGCTGTTAATGGCTGTCGCCGGTCTTTTCACTATAAAGAGTCTTTTATGCGCTTAATTGCCCCTTAGCGTGATCAGCATATCGAGTGTTTTGGTGCGTGTGAAGTTGTAATCGGCTCTCTGTACTCACCGATCACTACTTGAGTTGTTCTCCGTCTATGCTGTTATAAGTGAGACAGCAGCCGCTGATCTTGTTTAAGTGAGCGGAGTTGTGGTCTCCGGTCAGTGGCGTCTGGTGTTGGAGTGCTGGTCTGGGCTGTCGTCCTCTGTAACTGCTTCTGGCTGCGCAATATGCTCAGGGTCAGGATCCTGATGTAGGCCCCAGGTTTAGATGAGCCCGTTCTCGGCTAAGTGCGCTTTCTGGTCATTTAGCTGTTCTTAAATGTGACCGCTTTGGTAGTAATTGTAGATGTTAGTCATATGTTGCAGAAAAATTATTGATTTTAGGCTATTTCATGCTTTAACACCCGGTCTGACAACGGAGCTTCAGTGAGACGCAGCCATCCTGGTCGGCTGCTCGCTCCGCCCCCCCTCTAATCTAACTTTTATATCCAGGAAGGAAAGTTCAACTTTACTATATTGTACTGTGAGAGTAATATTTTTATTGTTCAAGTTTAAGGCTGCAACAAAATCGTTCAGGCTTTCAACATTTCCTTCCCATAGATAAAAAGATGAGCAGAGAGGTGACGGTTACTAGTGTTCATCAACAAACTCAATAGCCACTCGTTAGGAAATAGCGAATCATTAACTGTATACATTAGCACAGCAACCTAGGTAGGTGAGACTTCCTTCTTGTATTCGGCACTGTCCTCAAGGCAACCACTCTCCAACCTAATCACCCTCTGTATTTATCACAGACCAGAATATTCATTGTACACTAATCCAGGGTCTATGTTTTGAATTAAAATTATACATAGGTTTTCTCCTCATATCTTTATAATGCATTTAATTGTATTAAGGTGTTTGTCATGTGGCAATTGTTATTAACCAATCACTGTGGTTTTAAACCTTTTTTAAGGGTAGTTGCATGTGTGTGTCATTGTGGTCTAGATTACGGTCCTGTGTGACCGAAACCGGTCAGACGATTCAGCTTGGCTGCATGTTCTGTCATGTCCTGTTTCAAACTTTTAAATAACATGGATTAAAGATTTTTTCGTTTATGATCTGAGTGAGGATCAGTCATTTTTCTCTTTTTTCAATGCTTATACTCGAGTGGGTACAGGGACCCGCTTTCTGACTCTCTCACTCTTTTTCCATAAGCACACAGTACCATACTATTACCCTTTTGATTGCTGCCGACTGCTGTTCCTATTTAGCCTGCAACCTGTTCAGATTAATAACTCTGCCCACTGAGGACGTATCCGATTGGAGGAGCCGATCACGTGGTCCCTGTTTTGTTGGGGACCTAGGAGTTTGGAGTGGCCACGCTACTGCCGGGAGCATACTGCGGACGTAAGAAGCATCTGAAGCAGTTCTTCTCCGCAAGGACGAATGGAGCCAGCGCATCAAATGAAACAGCACTAGGGGTGAGTGAAACTCTGTGACGGCCTGTGCCGTGTGTTGTGAGACATTGTCCTGACAGGTCGGGTAGTGATTTACACCCGGATGGCCTACTAAATAGTACCAGTCGCCTGGTCTGTGATAAATACAGAGGGTGATTAGGTTGGAGAGTGGTTGCCTTGAGGACAGTGCCGAATACAAGAAGGAAGTCTCACCTACCTAGGTTGCTGTGCTAATGTATACAGTTGATGATTCGCTATTTCCTAACGAGTGGCTATTGAGTTTGTTGATGAACACTAGTAACCGTCACCTCTCTGCTCATCTTTTTGTCTATTATTCATATATTCCCTGATTATGAGGTGCTTTGGCTTAGTACAGCAGTGATTTTATCTTTGTTTATTCTGGGTATAGTGCAATTACAATAAAGGTACTGTGTGTATCATTCATATATATAATTAAGTTGGACTATAACTATTAGCTCCCTATAGTCTATAGGTGGTAGCTATGGAGGACCAAGAGGGACAGGCTTTTTACTGATATTGATGAAGACAATTTGGATTCCTTAGACCTGGAAGATGTGTTTAAATTTGACTCCCCAAATATTAAATTAGGAGACCTTTTTCAAGATCTTGAATACCTAAAGCTCAAAGAACAGAAGTTGAAGTGGGACAAATGGATTCTCAATAAATATTTTCAATTAAAAATGGTGCCCAGAGGGCTTAGGATAAATACATTTCCAACTTATGATGTGAAAGATCAGGACTTTATTGATCGTTGGAATCATGCTCTCACCAGTTGCTCACTAACTCTGATTTCATTGCTTATAGAGTATAAGGATATGCTATTGATAGAAGTAAAGTCTAGGCTTGATAAGGTCTACTCCGATATGGAAAGGTTTAGGGATTATGAGGTTTATTCAAGATTTGATGCCATTTTTAAAAAGACAATTGAGGAATCCAAGAAATTGGTAATTCAAATTAAGCATACCAAGTTCTTGCGTGACCAAAAGGATTATACCTCAGGTAATGTCTATATTTGGCGGCGACGCCAAAGAAATAGACAGTGGTCTAATTTAGAGGAATTTGAGCATACTACTGATAATACCATTCCTTATAAGAATAAAAATAAAAACAAGAACAAGAGAAGAAGGGGTCAGAGATATAATAAACAGAGCAAATCAACAGGAATGGAATTAGAACAGGATGGTACTAAGAAAGTGTCATTTTTTTCAGGGGGTGATACCTCCGAGGAGGATAGGTTTGCCTCAAGTTATGAGGGAGGCTCTAGTGATGATCAGGTATCTGAGTTTGAGAATCAATTGGAAACAGTATGTGCTTCAACCTCCACTAATGTTCCCTTTAAGGGAATACTAAAGAATTCGGCTCAACAAGGAGCAAAACCTAAATCAAAATTGGGGTCCAACCAGTCGCAGTGCTCTAAACCTCAGGTTTTTCAGGGGGCTCAGGACCCACCCGAAGGGGGGGAGGGGGCAAGCAGAGTATAAGAAACTCAAACCCCAAGACAGGAGATCAGGAACAACAGAGATACCCCTTGAGGGCCGTGAGAACCAGAAAACAGAACAAGTATGTCTAGATGCGGTCATTAATATTTCCAAACATTATCTAACTGATTTTGAGCGTAAGGTCCTTAATTATGGTCTTGGATTTGTTCCAGCTAAGAAGTTTGATCTTTTTCAAACAATTGTAGATGTCAACAAATTAATTAGAGACCTTACGGTTCATAAATACTTTTCAGGTTCAGAGCCTAATACTGATACTCTGGATATGAGAAGGGATTTGTCAGTTGGAACATCTGAAAATTTAGATTTTAGGGATACTTGTACACTGTTGTCCCTTGAAAGTTTATCTAACGAGGGAAACATTGGGAACATGGGTTCTGTGACGGTTATCCCTAAACTCAGGTCACCATCTACTTTTTATCCTATGCAAGTACGAGGTAAGGCGCTGGAAGTCTTCCATAAAAGAGTGGTGGAGGATCTCACCAAATTGTACATGATGGCCACAGTGGGGCCCCATAATCTTACTCTTAAAGAAAAATCAGCTTGACTGATTAAGGAATAATGATCAGATTGTGATTAAGCAGTCTGATAAGAGTGGCAATGTGGTTGTCATGGACAAAGAGTATTATGTGAGCGAGGCCCTTCGCCAGTTAGAAGACTGTGACACATATCTTGGTTTACCAGGAAATCCGACATTGAAATACTCAAATGAACTGAGGCATTGGGTGGATGAAGCGGTGGAGGATGGGATAATTGATCATGCAACTGCTGAAACAATGATTGTTAATAATCCGGTTGTTCCCATCTTCCACCACTTACCAAAGATTCATAAGAGTATTGTTAATGTGAAAGGTAGGCCGATTATGGCCGGTATTGGCTCTTTATTAGAACCATTATCCAAGTGGGTTGACTATTTTCTTCAACCCTTGGTGAAAAGGCTCCCAAGTTACATCAGGGACACTACCCATGCCATGTGTGTAATGGAGGATGTGTCTTGGAAAGAGGAGTACAGTTGGTTGACAATTGATATTGTCTCCTTGTACTCATCCATCCCTCACACACATGGCCTGAGAGCAATTGAATTCTATCTGGACCTTTATACGGATCTTTCGGATAGAATGAAAGAATTTATCGTGGGATCTGTTCAATTTTTGCTTGAGCATAATTTCTTTATGTTTCAGGGTCGCTACTACCTCCAGAGACGTGGGACCGCTATGGGGGCTAAATTTGCCCCCTCCTACGCCAACCTCTTTATGGGGGTGGTGGGAGAGGGCCCACGTCTATGGAGATAGCGGCATAAATCCCTCAGATCAAGTCATCAAGTACATACGCTATATTGATGACCTGCTCATAATTTGGTCAGGTGATCATACTTCTGCTAAGAGGTATGTGGATTATCTGAACACAAATGAAGTTGACATCCAGTTCACCTTTGAATGGAACAAAACTGTTATCTGCTTTTTGGATATAGTCCTTAAAGGTGTCCCAGCTGAGAATAAGGTTGTTTCGTCCCTCTATAGGAAGCCCATTGCTGGTAACACTGTGTTACATGCTAAAAGCAATCATCCTGAACATGTCTTTGGCGGTATTGCCAAGGGCCAATTCATGAGGGTGCGACGCAATTGTACCCAGCAATGTGATTTCCAGAGGGAAAGTGGGGACCTGTGCAGAAGGCTTAGACAAAGAGGCTACCCACGAGAAGTTGTATACAAAGCTCATTCTGAGGTAAAGAAAATGGACAGGGCAGCAATGCTAAGAGATGTTTCAAATGAAAGAAAGCCCCCATCCACTAACACCAAACCAAAATTTGTAACTCAGTTCTCTAATCAGTACGGAGATGTGTGAAAGATTATTGCGAAGAATCTTCCGATACTGATGGGAGATAAGCAATTGAGGGACAAAGTTGAGGGAGGTTGTATGTTTGTAGCGAGGCGAGCTGCCTCGCTGGGTAACATACTATCTCCAAGTCTACTGAAGGAACCATCTGCTAGTAACTCATGGTTGACACATGAAGGTACTTATAGATGTGGCAGACGTACATGCACCTCTTGTGACCACATCAGGGTGGGCAGATCATTTGTATCTGGCCATTCTGGAGAGGTATTCAACACTAAGGGATGCATTAATTGTAGGAGTACCTACATTATCTATCTCATTGAGTGCACTTGCTGTTCAAAATCCTATGTAGGTAGAACGACTAGGGATGCTGGTACTAGAATTAGGGAGCATCTATCTTATATCTCGGGTGATAAACCATGCTCTGCCCTTTCCAGACATTTTTTGGATGTTCACTATGGAGATGTCACCACTTTCAAATGGCAAGCAATAGAGCAAATCCCTAAGTCCCCTAGGGGAGGGGATAGGCTAACCACCCTATGCAGACAAGAAACCTACTGGATATTCAAACTGAATTGTTTGGTTCCAGTAGGTTTCAACTCTGAACATGATATACTCAATTTTTGGCACAGGTGAATTAAGCCATCAATAGTGCCGGTTAGTATTAGCAGTTGTATTTAAACGACTGTGTGATTTATACGCTAAGTTTAATAATACTAAATAATGGCCAGGCTAATTATTTATTGTCAAATTAAATCTAATTTGCTTATTTATAATGATAAATTGGTCTGTTAAATTGTAATTTTTATCTTCCCCTCTGATGTTTATCAAATTTGTTCTGAGTAGTACATTAATTATTACTAATGGCAGCTCTTTTGAATATTCATTGTACACTAATCCAGGGTCTATGTTTTGAATTAAAATTATACATAGGTTTTCTCCTCATATCTTTATAATGCATTTAATTGTATTAAGGTGTTTGTCATGTGGCAATTGTTATTAACCAATCACTGTGGTTTTAACCTGTTTTTAAGGGTAGTTGCATGTGTGTGTCATTGTGTCTATGATTACGGTCCTATGTGACCGAAACCGGTCAGACGATTCAGCTTGGCTGCATGTTCTGTCATGTCCTGTTTCCAACTTTTAAATAACATGGATTAAAGATTTTTTCGTTTATGATCTGAGTGAGGATCAGTCATTTTTCTCTTTTTTCAAAATTTCCTTCCCATATCATGAAGATATCATCCACATATCGAAGCCTTATGTGGATGTTCTTCTTGAAAAGGGGATGTTGGTAAACCTCCTCCATCTCCCAGGAACCGAGATGGAGGCAAGCATAGGTGGGTGCACAAGTGGCACCCATCGCTGTCCCTCTCAATTGTTTATAGATCTTGCCATCAAACATAAAAAACATTCGGCTAGATTACGAGTTTTGCGGTATGCTAAAAAAGCAGCGTTAACCCTCCCTAACGCTGCTTTTTTACGCCCGCTGGTATTACGAGTCTTGCAGGTTTAGGGTCACCGCACACTTTCTTGGCCTTACTGCAAAACGATTTACGTAAACTTCGTAAACCCTTTTTTCTATGGGACTTCCATAGTGCTGGTATTACGAGTCTGTCATGGGAGGCCAAAAAGTGAGTGGTACACTGTCAAGAGTCCTACCTTAAAGTCAGTAGTTATAAATTTTATGGTATAACGCCGTATCATAAAATTCATAACTAAAGTGCTAAAAAGTACACTAACACCCATAAACTACCTATTAACCCCTAAACTGAGGTCCTCCCGCATCGCAAATACTAAAATTAAAATTTTTAACCCCTAATCTGCCGCTCCGGACACCGCCGCCACCTACATTATATTTATTAACCCCTAATCTGCTACCCCCAACATCGTCGCCACCTACATTATATTTATTAATCCCTAATCTGCCGCCCCCAATGTCGCCGCAACCTACCTACACTTATTAACCCCTAATCTGCCGCCCCCAACATCGCCGCCACTATAATAAACATATTAAACCCTAAACCGCCACACTCCCGCCTTGTAAACATTAGTTAAATATTATTAACCCCTAATCTGCCGTCCCTAACATCGCCGTCACCTACCTACATTTATTAACCCCTAATCTGCCGCCCCCAACGTCGCCGCCACTATATTAAATGTATTAACCCCTAAACCTAAGTCTAACCTAAGGTTTATTTTTATTTTACAGGGAAGTTAGTATTTATTTTAACTAGGTACAATAGTTATTAAATAGTTATTAACTATTTACTAACTACCTTGCTAAAATAAATACAAAAGTACCTGTAAAATAAAACCTAACCTAAGTTACACTAACACCTAACACTACACTATAATTAAATAAATTAACTAAATTAACAACAATTAAATCAATAAATTAAATTACCTAAAGTACAAAAAAACCCCCACTAAATTACAGATAATAAAAATCAAATTACAGATATTTAAACTAATTACACCTAATCTAATAGCCCTAGCAAAATAAAAAAATGCCCCCCCCAAAATAAAAAAAAACCCTAGCCTAAATTAAACTACCAAAAGCCCTTAAAAGGGCCTTTTGTGGGGCATTGCCCCAAAGTAATCAGCTCTTTTACCTGAAAAAAAAAATACAAACATCCCCCCCAACAGTAAAACCCACCACCCACACAACCAACCCACAAATAATAACCTAACTAAAAAAACCTAAGCTCCCCATTGCCCTGAAAAGGGCATTTGGATGGGCATTGCCCTTAAAAGGGCAGTTAGCTCATTTGCAGGCCCAAAGTCCCTAACCTAAAAATAAAAGCCACCCAATACACTCTTAAAAAAACCTAACACTAACCCCCTGAAGATCGATTTACTGATAGAATTCTATCAGCCAATCGGAATTAAGGTAGAAAAAATCCTATTGGCTGATGCAATCAGCCAATAGGATTGAAGTCCAATCTTATTGGCTGATCCAATCAGCCAATAGGATTGAGCTCGCATTCTAAAATAAAAATAAACCCTAAGCTAGATACAATGTAACTATTAGTTATATTGTAGCTAGATTAGGGTTTATTTTATAGGTAAGTATTTAGTTTTAAATAGGAATAATTTAGTTAATGATAGGAATATTTATTTAGATTTATTTAATTTATATTTAAGTTAGGGGGTGTTAGGGTTAGACTTAGGTTTAGGGGTTAATAACTTTAATATAGTGACTGGCGGCGACGTTGGGGGCGGCAGATTAGGGGTTAATAAATGTAGGTAGGTGGCGGCGATGTTAGGGACGGGAGATTATTGGTCAATAATATTTAACTAATGTTTGCGAGGCGGGAGTGCAGCAGTTTAAGGGTTAATATGTTTATTATAGTGGCGGCGATGTTGGGGGCGGCAGATTAGGGGTTAATAAGTGTAGGTAGGTGGCAGCGACATTGGGGGCAGCAGATTAGGGGTTAATAAATATAATGTAGGTGGCAGCGATGTTGGGGGCAGCAGATTAGGGGTTCATAAGTATAATGTAGGTGGCGGCGGTGTCCGGAGCGGCAGATTAGGGGTTAATAAATATAATGCAGGTGTCGGCGATGTCGGGGACGGCAGATTAGGGGATAATAAGTGTAAGATTAGAGGTGTTTAAACTCGGGGTTCATGTTAGGGTGTTAGGTGTAAACATAAAATGTGTTTCCCCGTAGGAATCAATGGGGCTGCGTTACTGAGTTATCCGCTGCTTTTTTGCAGGTGTTAGACTTTTTTTTCAGCCGGCTCTCCCCGTTGATTCCTATGGGGAAATCGTGCACCAGCAGGTTACACCAGTTCACCGGTGACTTAAGCAGCGCTGGTATTGAAGTGAGAATTGGAGCTAAATTTTGCTCTACGCTCACTTCTTGCCTGTTAATGCCGGGTTTGTAAAAACTCATAATACCAGCGCTGCATGTAAGTGAGCGGTGAGAAAAAACTGCTAGTTTGCACTGCACCCCTCATAACACAAAACTCGTAATCTAGCCGATTGTTAGTTAGAACAAAGGTTAGTAATTTTAAAACAAAATCCGTGTGGTTGCGGAACGAGTTCAAAAATTGTTTACAGGCTTGTATGCCAATGGCATGGGGAAAAAAATAATATAACCCCTCTACATTCAGTGAGACATCCAGTGAGACCAATATGGCTTCCTGGGAAATAGAAAGTCTATCTATTTTATGCAGAAAGTCAGCTGTGTCTAGTACAAACAAAGGCATTGTACCAAGGAAGGGTTGTAGGAAGAAGTCAATGTAATTCCCAAGGTTCTCAGTGAGACTACCTATGCCCGCTATGATGGGCCTCCCTGGGGGATTCAGTAGATTTTTGTGAATCTTGGGGATGCAGTAGAAGACTGGCATCACCGGAAAATCTGGATACATGTATTTTAGTTCAGCAAGGGTGATGACACCTGCAGTTTTAGCTTCATGAAATATACCATAGAGTGCAGACTGGAGGGATACAGTGGGGTTAAAAGTGAGACGCTTGTATTGATCTTTATCAAGAAGTTGTCTTTTTACCTCAAGGGTATATTTGTGCTCATCCCAGAGAACAAGGTTCCCACCCTTGTCCGCCGGTTTTATGACCACACCCCTAGCATTCATTAGCTCATTCATGGCTTTCCTTTCAGTTTTAATTAAGTTATCATTAATCAGGCCAAAGTTAGGTATTTTTTGGATGTCCTTTTCTACCTGCTTGACAAATATATTAACTGCTGGTACCATAGAGAGTTGGGGCATGTATCTAGACTTGGCTTTGAAGTTAGAGCGGGCTTTTATCTGCGGAGAAACCTCCTCAAGTTGTAGTAACTTCTGCTCACTCCCTTCAGTCACTGTCAAAAGATCATGCAGATCTTGTAGGGCCAGTCTGTCTTCTTGAGTTAAGGCTACATCTTCTATCAAATGTTTGCTCTTGCCCTTCATAATTTGAGAAAGTACAAAACATCTTGCAAACAGATGAAGATCTTTTAAAAAATTTAATTTATCAAAATTATTGGTAGGACAAAAAGATAAGCCCTTCTTGAGAACACTCATGTGTGCTGTATTAAGCTTAAAAGAAGACAGGTTGACCACCTGGAAGTCTGTGTTTGGAGAATTTAATAGCTTCTGCGCCCTCGAAATCTCTGTTGAAATCTCTCCTGATTCTGGTTGTAACTCTGTTGGCGTCTTTGTCTGGAGGGATATCTCCTCTCTTTTAAGTTTATATTTACTCCCCCTATGTCTCTTCCTTCTCCTCTCCTTCTCCTAAAAAACCTTGGGAATAACTAGCTCCGTTTTTAAGTGTTTCAGATTCTATATAAGATCCATCAGTGCCGGAGTCAAAGGACCCTCTTGGTGATTGATAGCTATATACTCTATTGTTTTCAAAATCATTGCTATCTCTTGAAAACTTCCGACCCTTCCTTAGTTTAATGTCCCGTTTGTAGTCTAGCAATCTGTTCTTTTATTTCGTTATTAAGTTTACCAAAGTTAGGATTGCTTTCTAAGTTATTAACTAGTTTAAGCGATTCTTCGGCCTGTATAATAGTTTTATCTAGTCTCTCTTTGTTCCGTTTCACCATTTCATGTTCATAAGGATAATGGAGCAGTCAGAAAGGCTAGAATTCCAGTCTTCCATGAATTCCTCCCACCTTCATCCTCTCTAAGGTTAGTTCCTGGATCAAGCCTAAGTCTAAGGCCTCTAGGGATTATTTTAGTTTTAATGTAATTTTGTAGGCTTGATGTTTCTGCTCTAAGTTTAACTTGTTTTAAAGTAATTTTTTATAGTCTTTAAATGCTCCATATATGTTGGTTAGGGTGCTATCTTTATCCTGACCCTCAACCAGGTTGGACATTGACAGAGTGGCAGTTAAAGGGACATGAAACCCACATTTTATATTTCATGATTTAGAAAGAGAATGCAATTTTAAACATCTTTTTAATTTACTTCTATTATCTAATTTGTTTTATTCTCTTGATATTCTTTGCTGAAAAGCATATCTAGATATGCTCAGTAGCTGCTGATTGGTTGCTGCACATAGAAGCCTCATGTGATTGGCTCACCCATGTGCATTGCTTTTTCTTCAAATAAGGATATCTAAAAAATGAAGCAAAATAAATAATAGAAGTAAATTGTAATGTTGTTTAAATCTGTATGTTCTATCTGAATCATGAAAGAAAGATTTTGGGTTTAGTGGCCCTTTAATTCTGCCTCCCAATTTTCATCTGACAAAGTAAATGCCATCTTAAAGTGTGGATGCAAAATGCCTATGAAAAAGAAGAGCGTGTATCCCAAGTTGCCAATACGTAAAATAAGCTAGCTCAGGATCAACCACTAGGAAAACCTTGGACGGCAGGCACCTGGGCCTAAGTATGCAAGGTAATATAGTATACAGTCAAGCAAAAAACAAAGTGGGAAGCAAATACTAGCAGTAATCAGTAACTAGTAGGGAAAGTAAAAGTCTAAACTAAACTTACCATTGTGCCCTTAAGGGCTGTTGGTGCAGACCCTTTGTAATAATATAGTTGAAAAGATAAGAAGAGAGAGAGAAACAAATAAATATTTTGTTTCCAAAAAGACATGGAATACAGCACTCTTTTAGTCACTAGGAATACCACAGCTAGTAATTAACGCCTAGATTTAGAGTTTGGCGTTAGCCGTCAAAACCAGCGTAAGGGGCTCCTAACGCTGGTTTTGGCCTACCGCTGGTATTTAGAGTCAGTCAGGAAAGGGTCTAACGCTCACTTTCCAGCCGCGACTTTTCCATACCGCAGATCCCCCTACGCCATTTGCGTATCCTATCTTTTCAATGGGATCTTTCTAACGCCGGTATTTAGAGTCGTGGCTGAAGTGAGCGTTAGAAATCTAACGACAAAACTCCAGCCGCAGCAAAAAAGCCAGGAGTTAAGAGATTTCTGGGCTAATGCCGGTTCATAAAGCTCTTCACTACTGTGCTCTAAAGTACACTAACACCCATAAACTACCTATGTACCCCTAAACCGAGGCCCCCCCACATCGCCGCCACTCTAATAAAAATTTTTAACCCCTAATCTGCCGACCGGACACCGCCGCAACCTACGTTATCCCTATGTACCCCTAATCTGCTGCCCCTAACACCGCCGACCCCTACATAATATTTATTAACCCCTAATCTGCCGCCCCCAACGTCGCCGCCACCTAGCTACAATTATTAATTCCTAATCTGCCGACCGGACCTCACCGCTACTATAATAAAGTTATTAACCCCTAATCCGCCTCACTCCCGCCTCAATAACCCTATAATAAATAGTATTAACCCCTAATCTGCCCTTCCTAACATCACCGACACCTAACTTCAAGTATTAACCCCTAATCTGCCGACCGGACCCCACCGCTACTCTATTAAATTTATTAACCCTAAAGCTAAGTCTAACCCTAACACTAACACCCCCCTAAGTTAAATATAATTTAAATCTAACTAAATAAATTAACTCTTATTAAATAAATTATTCCTATTTAAAGCTAAATACTTACCTGTAAAATAAACCCTAATATAGCTACAATATAAATAATAATTATGTTGTAGCTATTTTAGGATTTATATTTATTTTACAGGCAACTTTGTATTTATTTTAACCAGATACAATAGCTATTAAATAGTTAATAACTATTTAATAGCTACCTAGTTAAAATAATTGCAAAATTACCTGTAAAATAAATCCTAACCTAAGTTACAATTAAACCTAACACAAAATAAAAAATTCCCTACACTACACTATCAATAAATTAATTAAATAAAATACCTACAATTATCTAGAATTAAATCTAACACTACACTATCAATAAATTAATTACATAAAATACCTACAAATAAATACAATTAAATAAACTAACTAAAGTACAAAAAATAAAAAATAACTAAGTTACAAAAAATAAAAAAATATTTACAAACATTATAAAAATATTACAACAATTTTAAGCTAATTACACCTACTCTAAGCCACTAATAAAATAACAAAGCCCCCCAAAATAAAAAAATGCCCTACCCTATTCTAAAATAAAAATAGAAAAGCTCTTTTACCTTACCAGCCCTTAAAAGGGCCTTTTGCGGGGCATGCCCCAAAGAATTCTGCTCTTTTGCCTGAAAAAAAACCCATACAATACCCCCCCAATATTACAACCCACCACCCACATACCCCTAATCTAACCCAAACCCCTCTTAAATAAACCTAACACTAAGCCCCTGAAGAACTCCCTACCTTGAGTCGTGTTCACCCAGCCAGGCACCGATGGACCAAAAGAAGACATCCAGAGCGGCAGAAGTCTTCATCCTATCCGGGCAGAAGAGGAGATCCGGACCGGTAGACATCTTCATCCAAGCGACATCTTCTATCTTCTTCCATCCGACGACGAGCGGCTCCATCTTCAAGACCTCCGGCGCAGATCCATCCTCTTCTTCCGACGTCCTAACACAGAATGAAGGTTCCTTTAAGGGACGTCATCCAAGATGGCGTCCCTCAAATTCCGATTGGCTGATAGGATTCTATCAGCCAATCGGAATTAAGGTAGGAAAATTCTGATTGGCTGATGGAATCAGCCAATCAGATTCAAGTTCAATCCGATTGGCTGATCCAATCAGCCAATCAGATTGAACTCGCATTCTATTGGCTGATCGGAACAGCCAATAGAATCGGATTGAACTTGAATCTGATTGGCTGATTAAAGGAACCTTCATTCTGTGTTAGGACATCGGAAGAAGAGGATGGATCCACGCCAGAGGTCTTGAAGATGGAGCCGCTCGTTGTCGGATGGAAGAAGATAGAAGATGCCGCTTGGATGAAGATGTCTACCGGTCCGGATCTCCTCTTCTGCCCGGATAGGATGAAGACTTCTGCCCGATGATGGACCTCTTCAGTCGCCGCTTGGATCAAGACTTCAGCCCGATGATGGACGTCTTCAGCCCCCGCTTGGGCTTGGATGAAGACTTTGGAGCCTCTTCTGGACCGATCGGTGATACCCGGCGTGGTGAAGATAAGGTAGGAAGATCTTCAGGGGCTTAGTGTTAGGTTTATTTAAGGGGGGTTTGGGTTAGATTAGGGGTATGTGGGTGGTGGGTTGTAATGTTGGGGGGGGTATTGTATGTTTTTTTTTTCAGGCAAAAGAGCAGAATTCTTTGGGGCATGCCCCGCAAAAGGCCCTTTTAAGGGCTGGTAAGGTAAAAGAGATTTTCTATTTTTATTTTAGAATAGGGTAGGGCATTTTTTTATTTTGGGGGGCTTTGTTATTTTATTAGGGGGCTTAGAGTAGGTGTAATTAGCTTAAAATTGTTGTAATATTTTTATGTTTGTAAATATTTTTTTATTTTTTGTAACTTAGTTCTTTTTTTATTTTTTGTACTTTAGTTAGTGTATTTATTTGTATTTAATTAATTTATTGATAGTGTAGTGTTAGGTTTAATTGTAGATAATTGTAGGTAATTGTAGGTAGTTTATTTAATTAATTTATTGATAGTGTAGTGTTAGGTTTAATTGTAACTTAGGTTAGGATTTATTTTACAGGTAATTTTGTAATTATTTTAACTAGGTAACTATTAAATAGTTCTTAACTATTTAATAGCTATTGTACCTAGTTAAAATAAATACAAAGTTGCCTGTAAAATAAATATTAATCCTAAAATAGCTACAATATAATTATAATTTATATTGTAGCTATATTAGGGTTTATTTTACAGGTAAGTATTTAGCTTTAAATAGGATTAATTTATTTAATAAGAGTTAATTTATTTCGTTAGATTTAAATTATATTTAACTTAGGGGAGTGTTAGGGTTCGGGTTAGAGTTAGCTTTAGGGGTTAATACATTTATTATATTAGCGGTGAGGTCCGGTCGGCAGATTAGGGGTTAATTATTGTAGGTAGCTGGCGGCGACATTGTGGGGGGCAGATTAGGGGTTAATATAATATAATATAGGGGTCGGCGGTGTTAGGGGCAGCAGATTAGGGGTACATAGGTATAATGTAGGTTGCAGCGGTGTACGGAGCGGCAGATTAGGGGTTAATAATAAAATGCAGGTGTCAGCGATATCGGGGTTGGCAGATTAGGGGTTAATAAGTGTAAGGTTAGGGGTGTTTAGACTCGGGGTACATGTTAGGGTTTTAGGTGCAGACTTAGGAAGTGTTTCCCCATAGGAAACAATGGGGCTGCATTAGGAGCTGAATGCTGCTTTTTTGCAGGAGTTAGTTTTTTTTTTTCAGCTCAAACTGCCCCATTGTTTCCTATGGGGGAATCGTGCACAAGCACGTTTTTTAAGCTGGCCGCGTCCGTAAGCATCGCTGGTATTTAGAGTTGCAGTGGCAGTAAATTATGCTCTACGCTCCCTTTTTGGAGCCTAACGCAGCCATTCTGTGAACTCTAAATACCAGCGGTATTTAAAAGGTGCGGGGAAAAAAAAACAGCGTTAGCTACGCAGGTCGTTACCGACAAAACTCTAAATCTAGCCGTAAGTAAATATGCTACAATTTATTGATACAGCAATTCCTTTCAATAAGCACACTGCATCTTTGCTCAAGATGGTCATGAATCAAATACAATGAGTAATAATGTGGAAAACGTTCAGTTGTATAGAAAAAACAACTAAAAGAAACCTGACCAGTCAGGGAACTCGGTGCACCTAAGCGTGCATGTTACAGCAGTGAAATGTAGATACCATAAAGGGTTGTAAAATAAACATCAGCATATCCTAAACGGTAATGTATAACATGCATTAGTGACAGCAGTATTCAGATTCACTTTTTTGCATAGAGTTTCTAGTCCTACAACTTAGATCCCCACGTATCACCTGCCCAGACAACACTCCGTATGCTTTCCTGCTGGGGTTTGTGTGCAGCAGGGTGTAGTTGTATGGAGAACTACATTATTCTATCCAAACTTATCTTGTTGGTTTGCTTTCAATATAAAGCAACATATATGTTGTTATTAAGTTGTTACTGCTGTCACTAATGCATGTTATACATTACTGTTTAGGAAATGCTGATGTTGATTTTACAACCCTTTATGGTATCTAAAGTTCACTGCTGCAACATGCACGCTTAGGTGCACCGAGTTCCCTGACCGGTCAGGTTTCTTTTAGTTGTTTTTTCTATACAACTGAACATTTGGTCTATAGCATCCACATTATTACTCGTATTTGATTCATGACCATGTTGAGCAAAGATGCAGTGTGCTTGTTGAAAGGAATTGCTGTATCAATAAATTGTAGCATATTTACTTAATTACTAGAAAGAGTGCTGTATTTCCTGTCTTTTTGGAAACAAAATATTTATTTGTTTCTCTCTCTCTTTTCAACTATATTATTACAAAGGGTCTGCACCAACAGCCCTTAAGGGCACAATGGTAAGTTTAGTTTAGACTTTTACTTTCCCTACTAGTTACTGATTACTGCTAGCATTTGCTTCCCACTTTGTTTTTTGCTTGACTGTATACTATATTACCTTGCATACTTAGGCCCAGGTGCCTGCCGTTCAAGGTTTTACGCATTGGCAACTTGGGATACACGCTCTTCTTTTTCATAGGCATTTTGCATCCACACTTTAAGATGGCATTTACTTTGTCAGATGAAAATTGGGAGGCAGAATTAACTGCCACTCTGTCAATGTCCAACCTGGTTGAGGGTCAGGATAAAGATAGCACCCTAACCAACATATATGGAGCATTTAAAGACTATAAAAAAATTACTTTTAAAACAAGTTAAACTTAGGGCAGAAACATCAAGCCTACAAAATTACATTAAAACTAAAATAATCCCTAGAAGTCTTAGACTTAGGCTTGACCCAGAAACTAACCTTAGAGAGGATGAAGGTGGGAGGAATTCATGGAAGACTGGAATTCTAGCCTTTCTGACTGCTCCATTATCCTTATGAACATGAAATGGTGAAACGGAACAAAGAGAGACTAGATAAAACTATTATACAGGCAGAAGAATCGCTTAAACTAGTTAATAACTTTGAAAGCAATCCTAACTTTGGTAAACTTAATGACGTATTAAAAGAACAGATTGCTAGACTACAAACGGACATTAAACTAAGGAAGGGTCGGAAGTTTTCAAGAGATAGCGATGAATTTAAAAACAATAGAGTATATACTGTAGCTATCAATCACCAAGAGGGTCCTATGACTCCGGCACTGATGGATCTGATATAGAATCTGAAACACTTAAAAACAGAGCTAGTCATTCCCAAGGTTTTTTAGGAGAAGGAGAGGGGGTGTCAGGGTTTTTTCCCTGTTGTGTTTGCCATATGCTGCTGGCAGCCATTTTACTCACCTCTCTTCCTGACTATGGTGCATTGTGGGAGATGCTGCTCAATTCCTGCACTTCCTTTTATCGCCAAACTGATGTTCATCATCCATGTGAGACAGGATGCAGTCTCAGAATTGTGATGTCATCACTTATTATTTAAAGGGCCTCTGTTCAGTATGCTTTGCCTTTGCGTTGTCTCAGAACAGTTTGTGAGAGTTCCTGTGTATTACCTGGCTGCCTGACGTCCTTCCTGGTTCCTGATCCCTGGCTTGTTCCTGACTCTGCTGTTTTTTAGGAATTTAACATCGTTCCCATGTAACATCGTTCTGATGTTACATGGGTTACATGGGTTCTTCAGAGACTACGTGAGAACGGCCTGTTTTGTAAACTCGAGAAATGTGAGTTCCATCAGACTCAAGTAACCTTCCTAGGTTATGTTATCTCTGTTGCAGGGTTCTCCATGGATCCTGACAAGTTATCTGCAGTTCTGCAGTGGCCTCGCCCAGTTGGTCTTCGGTCTATTCAACGTTTTTTGGGGTTCGCCAATTACTATAGGAAGTTTATTAAAAATAAAAAAACTTCTTCCTTGGTCAAACCTATCACAGACATGACCCGTAAAGAGAATGATCCACTCCATTGGTCACCTACTGCCATTAAGGCCTTTGATAGTCTTAAGACTGCCTTTGCTGCCGCTCCAGTTCTGGCTCATCCTAACCCTGTCCTGCCTTTCGTTCTTGAGGTAGATGCGTCTGAGACTGGAGTAGGTGCCCTCTTGTCTCAACGTCCTACACCTGACGGTTCCTTGCATCCGTGTGGTTTCTTCTCTAAGAAATTGTCTCCAGCGGACTGCAATTATGAAATTGGTGACAGGGAATTACTGGCCATAATTTTGGCACTTAAGGAATGGAGGCATCTTCTCGAGGGTACTAGCGTGCCAGTGCTCATTCTTACTGACCACAAGAATTTAACTTATCTATCTGAAGCAAAACGTTTGTCGCCCTGACAGGCTAGATGTGCGCTATTTTTGTCTCGGTTTAATGATGTGGTCTCCTACCTGCCTGGTAGTAAGAATGTTAGGGCTCCTCTGTCCAAGGAGGAGTCTGTACCTACTCCTGTTATACCTCCTGACCATATTTTGGCTACCATACGTACTAATTTGACTTCTCCCTTGGGGGAGGAGATCTTGGCTGCACAAACCAATGCACCTCCTGAAAAACCTAGTGGTAAGTGTTTTGTTCCTGAGAATCTTCGGACTAAACTTTTGCACACTTACCACTATCCTAAAACCGCAGGTCACCCAGGCAAGAAACAAATGATTTGGTCTGTCACTCGACAATTCTGGTGGCCAGGTCTTCATTCTGATGTTGCTGCGTATGTTGCCTCCTGCTCAGTTTGTGCACAGAATAAGACTCCTCAACCTCTTCCTGTGGGTCTTCTTCAACCTATTGCTAATGGTGAGCGTCCTTGGACACATCTTTCCATGGACTTCATTGTCGAGCTCCCTGTTTCCAATGGCAATACTGTTATCCTTATGGTGCTTGACCATTTTTTTAAAATGTCATATTGCATTCCTTTGATGAAGCTGCCTACCGCTCAGGAGCTTGCTTCAATTTTTGCCCGGGAGATCTTCCATTTACATGGGTTACCCAAGGAGATAGTGTCGGACCGGGGTAGCCAGTTTGTCTCCAGATGTTGGGGTTTCTTTTTCTGCTCAAATGGGGATCCAGCTTTCCTTCTCCTTGGCATATCACCCTCAATCCAATGGGGCTGCGGAACGGTCTAATCAAGCTCTGGAACAGTTCCTCCGTTGCTATGTCTCAGATCACCACAATAATTGGTCTGAACTGTTACCTTGGGCAGAGTTTGCTCGTAATAGTGCTATTAATGCTTCCTCCAAGATATCCCCATTCATGGCGAATTATGGGTTTCAACCATCCTTGTTGCCCGATTGATTCATGTCTCAGGGTATTCCGGCTTTGGAGGAGCATCTCCGGCAAATCCGTTCCTCGTGGGTGCAGATTCAGGATTGCCTTCATCGTTCTATGCAGCGCCAAAAGTTCCAGGCTGATCGTAGGCATCTGCCCACACCTTCCTACCAGGTTGGTGAGAGAGTTTGGCTGTCCGCAACTTGAACCTTCCTGTCCCTTCCAATAAATTGGCTCCCCGTTATGTTGGTGCTTTTCGAATACTCCGACAGGTTAATCCTGTGGCCTACGCTCTTGACCTTCCTCCTGCTATGCGCATCTCCAATGTTTTTCATGTCTCCCTCTTGAAACCATTGGTTTGTAATTGGTTTACCACTGTGTTGCCTCGTCCCCATCCTATCTTTGTTGACAACCATGAGGAGTATGAGGTCAGCAGCATTATTGACTCTCATATGTCAAGGGGCTGTGTACAGTATTTGGTTCACTGGAGAGGCTACGGTCCGGAGGAGCGTTCTTGGGTTCCCTCCTCTGATGTTCATGCTCCCGCCCTCCTCCGTGTCTTCCATGCCCGTTTCCCCAATAAGCCTTTTGTCCTCCCGCGGGGGAGGGGTCGTTGAGGGGAGGGTACTGTCAGGGTTTTTTCCCTGTTGTGTTTGTCATGTGCTGC
This sequence comes from Bombina bombina, assembly GCF_027579735.1. Lineage (NCBI taxonomy): Eukaryota > Metazoa > Chordata > Amphibia > Anura > Bombinatoridae > Bombina > Bombina bombina. The sequence goes on from NC_069500.1 coordinate 756,480,767, forward strand.
TGGCAGCCATTTTACTCACCTCTCTTCCTGACTATGGTGCATTGTGGGGGATGCTGCTCAATTCCTGCACTTCCTTTTAGGGCCAAACTGGTGTGCATCATCCATGTGAGACAGGATGCAGTCCCAGAATTGTGATATCATCACTTATTATTTAAAGGGCCTCTGTTCAGTATGCTTTGCCTTTGCGTTGTCTCAGAACAGTTTGTGAGAGTTCCTGTGTATTACCTGGCTGCCTGACGTCCTTCCTGGTTCCTGATCCCTGGCTTGTTCCCGACTCTGCTGTTTTCCTTGTTCCTGATTCCGGCTCGTCTGACTATTCACTTTGGCTCCTGACTCGGCTCGTCTGACTACCAGCTCTGGTTTTGACTCCTGGCTTGTTATTTGACTTGTGGACTTTTTATTAATTTTTGCTATTAATAAAGGTGTGATTATTTTTGCACTTCTCATCTCAGTCTGATTCCTGGCACCCTGGCAGGGGGGAGGAAGAGAAGTAGGGGGAGTAAATACAAACTTAAAAGAGAGGAGATATCCCTCCAGACAAAGACGCCAACAGAGTTACAACCAGAATCAGGAGAGATTTCAACAAACCCGACCACAGAGATTTTGAGGGTGCAGGAGCTATTAAATTCTCCAAACACAGACTTACAGGTGGTCAACCTGTCTTCATTTAAGCTTAATACAGCACACATGAGTGTTCTCAAGAAGGGCTTATCTTTTTGTCCTACCAATAATTTTGATAAATTTAATTTTTTAAAAGATCTTCATCTGTTTGCAAGACGTATTGTACTTTCTCAAATTATGAAGAGCAAGAGCAAACATTTGATAGAAGATGTAGCCTTAACTTAAGAAGACAGACTGGCACTACAAGATCTGCATGATCTTTTGACAGAGACTGAAGGGAGTGAGCAGAAGTTACTACAACCTGAGGAGGTTTCTCCGCAGATAAAAGCCCACTCTAACTTCAAACCCATGTCTAGATATATGCCCCAACTCTCTATGGTACCAGCAGTTAATATATTTGTTAAGCAGGTAGAAAAGGACATCCAAAAAATACCTAACTTTGGCCTGATTAATGATAACTTAAATAAAACTGAAAAGAAAGCCATGAATGAGCTAATGAATGCTAGGGGTGTGGTCATAAAACCGGCGGACAAGGGTGGGAACCTTGTCCTCTGGGAGGAGCACAAATATACCCTTGAGGTAAAAAGACAACTTCTTGATAAAGATCAATACAAGCGTCTCACTTTTAACCCCACTGTATCCCTCCAGTCTACACTCTATGGTATACTTCATGAAGCTAAAACTGCAGGTGTCATCACCCTTGCTGAACTAAAATACATGTATCCAGATTTTCCGGTGATGCCAGTCTTCTACTGCATCCCCAAGATTCACAAAAATCTACTGAATCCCCCAGGGAGGCCCATCATAGCCGGCATAGGTAGTCTCACTGAGAACCTTGGGAATTACATTGACTTCTTCCTACGACCCTTCCTTGGTACAATGCCTTCGTTTGTACTAGACACAGCTGGCATTCTGCGTAAAATAGATAGACTTTCTATTCCCCAGGAAGTCATATTGGTCTCACTGGATGTAGAGGGTTTATATTTATCTATTTCCCATGATATTGGCATACAAGCCTGTAAACAATTTTTGATGACAACCACACGGATTTCGTTTAAAAAATTACTAACCTTTGTTCTAACTAACAATGTTTTTATGTTTGATGGCAAGATCTATAAACAATTGAGAGGGACAGCGATGGGTGCCACCTGTGCACCCACCTATGCTTGCCTCCACCTCGGTTCCTGGGAGATGGAGGAGGTTTACCAACATCCCCTTTTTGAGAAGAACATCCACATATGGCTTCGATATATGGATGATATCTTCATGATATGGGATGGAAATGTTGAAAGCCTGAACGATTTTGTTGCAGCCTTAAACTTGAACAATAAAAATATTACTCTCACGGTACAATATAGTAAAGTTGAACTTTCCTTCCTGGATATAAAAGTTAGGGTAGAAAATGCATGGTATCCTAGCTACCGAGAACTTCCGTAAACAGACGGCCACAAACAGCCTCCTTTTGGCTTCAAGCCACCATCCGGCCCATTTCAAGCGAGGTATCACTAGAGGACAATTCTAAGACTACGTAGGAACTGTTCCTCTAGGGAAAAATACCTTAAACATGCGGCTGAGATGGAAAAACACTTTGTAGAGAGAGAGTATTCAGAAAAGTTAGTGAAGGGGCAAAAAATGATGCAGCACGAACCAACAGAGATAATCTTCTATTTTTAAAAGACAAGGACCAGACCTCTAAAATTAGATTCATCACTGAATTCAATTGTCAGTGGAATGGCCTTAAAGATATTCTTGCAAAAAACTGGAACACTCTTCTGAGTGATGAGAATGTAGCCCGTGAAGTGGGTGAACATACAGGTATAACTGCGAGAAGAGCCCCCAGTTTACGGGACAAACTTGTGAGGAGCCAATTTGTGTCCCAAACAATGGGAAAAAACTGACTCACCCAAAAAAGACGTGTGGGTAATTATCCATGCGGAAAGTGTGTTGCCTGTAAATATATGGTGAAAACTAAAGAATTTGCAGCTAACAATGGAAAGACGTACAAACTTAAACACTTTACCAATTGCAATTCAGAAGGAGTCATCTACTTACTTTTCTGTTCGTGTCCCCGGTATTACGTGGGAAAAACGAAAAGAATGATCAAAGATCGCATAACTGAACATTGCGATGATATAAAAAACGAAAACTAAAAAAGCAATGTGGCAAAACATTTTGAAAGATTTCACAGTAGTATTCCTGACTCCCTCCGGGTTGTAGGCATTGATAGAGGCATTGACAATGGCAGAGGAGGTGATAATGATAAGAAACTGCTTAGAAAGAATGTAGATGGATATCTACATTAAGCACACAGTTCCCAAATGGGCTTAATGACAAGCTTGACATGGCTTGCTTTCTCTAATAGCCCAAAAGAATCTTTTTCATCTGACAATCTAATACATTATTATTATAATTAATATACAAATTACATATTTTTGATGCTAAGCATACTTAAGTACTTTGATGCGTAGGCCACTCTAAATCGTTTTCTAAAGATTCACGAATTGCACATAAAGTTTGATAAATTTTAACTAGGTGATTGTATAACTGTTGAAAAAACTGTTTCATTGTAGTTTTGTTTACAATGTCGATTCTGTTACAATGTTTGAGTAAGAAGCATATAACTTTCACCTGTCAGTAGGGGTGGCACCACCTATTAAGTATAAAGGAGAGTGTCTCCCACATCATTCATACGCCCTGATGAAGCCCCGCCTTTACCAATAGACGAGGGGGTGAAATGCGCAACGGGATCAGCTGACTGGTACACGTGACTATGTGCACCTCCTACACCTCCGCTTGAATTTGGAGCAGATCGTTGTTAACACTTGTAGCAAGGTTCAGCTGTGTAAGTCCGGAGAATGTCACTATGGCCTTCGGTGACTACAGAGTTTTTCCTCAGCCGCTACTTCTCCTAAGGAAGGTGTAGTATCAATGTGACATTTGAACTTACTGATATGCAGTACAACACTCTACATGAACACAGCCTTTAGCCTGCAGCAATCTGATGCCTGTCGTGGTATCATTTCTTACGCTGAAGATTCACACATTGCCTTACGAATACAAATGAGGAGAACGTTATGTGCTGTACTTAGTGCTTAAACCTGCACGCTTCATACAAGAAACTGGCTACTAATGTCCACTGGACTCTTTGTATTTATAACGGTTCTTACTGTACAATATGCAGCTGGCTACATGTATGTTTTAACATCTTTGGCTGTTACTTTTCTGTGCTATTCAGATGCACTTTTTTGCATAGAGTTTCTAGTCCTACAACTTAGATCCCCACGTATCACCTGCCCAGACAACACTCCATATGCTTTCCTTCTGGGGTCTGAGTGCAGCAGGGTGTAGTTGTATGGAGAACTACATTACTCTATCCAAACTTATCTTGTTGGTTTGCTTTCAATATAAAGCAACATATATGTTGTTATTAAGTTGTTACTGCTGTCACTAATGCATGTTATACATTACCGTTTAGGATATGCTGATGTTGATTTTACAACCCTTTATGGTATCTAAATTTCACTGCTGTAACATGCACGCTTAGGTGCACTGAGATCCCTGACCGGTCAGGTTTCTTTTAGTTGTTTTTTCTATACAACTGAACGTTTGGTCTATAGCATCCACATTATTACTCGTATTTGATTCATGACCATCTTGAGCAAAGATGCAGTGTGCTTTTTGAAAGGAATTGCTATATCAATAAAGTGTAGCATATTTACTTATTTACTAGCTGTGTTATTCCTAGTGACTAAAAGAGTGCTGTATTACCTGTCTTTTTGGAAACAAAATATTTATTTGTTTCTCTCTCTCTTCTTATCTTTTCAACTATATATATATATATATATATATATATATATATATATATATATAGGTAAGCAAACATGAAGCACTCCAAAGGTCTTGCATATATTCTTCACTTTATTGTCCCCAAGGCTGCTGTGGATTATGTTCAGGAGTGCACTTTGTTGAAAATATATATATATATATATATATATATATATATATATATTTAAATTCATAATTAAAAATTTTTATTCCCAAATGACAGGTCTGGTGCTGCCTAACCTGCCTGCAACAACGACACGTCCCTGAACAGCAGGGGTTAAGGAACAGGAGTATATTGTAGATCCCTAAAGAGAGGCAAAAGACAAGTCCCTGCAACCAATTATTGAAAGTTTCCGAAAAATTTCCCATGAGGTGAAAAAAGAATCACAAACCATACCCCATATACACCCCTCTGACAAGCACTTTACTCTGAGGGGAAACAGGGTCTCAATATAGACTAAAAACCCCTCTCTCTGAAGAATCAAACGCACATCTTTATTCTTCAACTACCCCCAATGGAGGCAAAGTAAAGACAGAGGTATGTGTGAGGTGGGAGGGGTTTTATAGGGTTCTTAGGGTTTGGGAATATTTGCCTACTCCTAGTGGTAGAGAAGATTTATTCCCAAGAGTAATGGATCGTGGACTCTCCTGAAAGAAAAAAGGAAGTGCTTGCTAAAATATAAAGGCTTAAGGTAGCAAGTTAAAATAAGTACATATTTCAATTCAGTAAGGAACTGAAAAAAGAATATAATTATATTATCATTGGAACATGTTGTGAGTAAAACTTAATTTTTATTACATTTTTTTAGTAAAAAGAAAAATTAAGAAAGGATTAAAAATACAATAATGGATTCTAAGGTATAATTGGAGAGTGGGGATAAAATTGTATGTATATAGGATAATCAGATGTGATGTTCTATTATGATGGTTTTTAAGTGGCATTATGGAAAATACACAAATGTAGTATAAATACTTGGCCAAAAATAAGTTCACTATACTGTGATTAATTATGTTGCAAATGGGGAAATACTCTTGATCTCTTTTTTGTACTTTGTCACAGTTAAATAAATGGAAACTTATTGAAGAGTATAAGATACTGCCAAAGATGCCAATATTGTTACAGTGATCTAGAGACTTCTACAAACATACATAAAAAACCCATTAGTCTCCCACTCCCTCCGTTATTTTAAAGGGACATAAAACAAGTTGGGAAAGAGACAAAATATAATAATATGTGCTTTAATTACTTTACCTGCAAATTTATATTGCAGTGCCTCACCATTAACCCTTTCTTTTAAGTTTCCAAATTGTACAGCTCTAACCCCCCCCCCCCTCACACACACACACAAATGGAATTCCTTCTATATCCACCTTTGATTTGGTAGAATGCAAGGCTTTAACACTCATTATTTGCTGGAGCATGCCTAAAAGCAAATAAGCTGTTGTGAACTCAGTTGAAATACAATGCCTGTGTTTCTGATGCTAAACACTGATAAGGGGGTGGATCAGACAACTCCAAACAGCATGGCTATGTAACTAATTTTGCTTATTTTTAAAATACTTGCCAGCAATTTTTAAACTTTTTTTTATGCAAACTATTTTTACTTAATTAGCCCTTTAAGGATATGCTCAGATCTCAACATGTTTTATGGCATTAGGAAGCCATTAAGTTGATAAAATTACAAGAGGAACACACAGACGCCACTGACACGTTTCACTGTCATGGCTTTTTCAAAGGCCCTTGTCAATTACTATTTCCTATTCAATCTTAATTCTTGTATGTTTTTATGTAAAATAAGGAAATGTCTAACAATGGAAAGACGTACAAACTTAAACACTTTACCAATTGCAATTCAGAAGGAGTCATCTACTTACTTTTCTGTTCGTGTCCCCGGTATTACGTGGGAAAAACGAAAAGAATGATCAAAGATCGCATAACTGAACATTGCGATGATATAAAAAACGAAAACTAAAAAAGCAATGTGGCAAAACATTTTGAAAGATTTCACAGTAGTATTCCTGACTCCCTCCGGGTTGTAGGCATTGATAGAGGCATTGACAATGGCAGAGGAGGTGATAATGATAAGAAACTGCTTAGAAAGAATGTAGATGGATATCTACATTAAGCACACAGTTCCCAAATGGGCTTAATGACAAGCTTGACATGGCTTGCTTTCTCTAATAGCCCAAAAGAATCTTTTTCATCTGACAATCTAATACATTAGTATTATAATTAATATACAAAGTACATATTTTTGATGCTAAGCATACTTAAGTACTTTGATGCGTAGGCCACTCTAAATCGTTTTCTAAAGATTCACGAATTGCACATAAAGTTTGATAAATTTTAACTAGGTGATTGTATAACTGTTGAAAAAACTGTTTCATTGTAGTTTTGTTTACAATGTCGATTCTGTTACAATGTTTGAGTAAGAAGCATATAACTTTCACCTGTCAGTAGGGGTGGCACCACCTATTAAGTATAAAGGAGAGTGTCTCCCACATCATTCATACGCCCTGATGAAGCCCCGCCTTTACCAATAGACGAGGGGGTGAAATGCGCAACGGGATCAGCTGACTGGTACACGTGACTATGTGCACCTCCTACACCTCCGCTTGAATTTGGAGCAGATCGTTGTTAACACTTGTAGCAAGGTTCAGCTGTGTAAGTCCGGAGAATGTCACTATGGCCTTCGGTGACTACAGAGTTTTTCCTCAGCCGCTACTTCTCCTAAGGAAGGTGTAGTATCAATGTGACATTTGAACTTACTGATATGCAGTACAACACTCTACATGAACACAGCCTTTAGCCTGCAGCAATCTGATGCCTGTCGTGGTATCATTTCTTACGCTGAAGATTCACACATTGCCTTACGAATACAAATGAGGAGAACGTTATGTGCTGTACTTAGTGCTTAAACCTGCACGCTTCATACAAGAAACTGGCTACTAATGTCCACTGGACTCTTTGTATTTATAACGGTTCTTACTGTACAATATGCAGCTGGCTACATGTATGTTTTAACATCTTTGGCTGTTACTTTTCTGTGCTATTCAGATGCACTTTTTTGCATAGAGTTTCTAGTCCTACAACTTAGATCCCCACGTATCACCTGCCCAGACAACACTCCATATGCTTTTCTGCGGGGGTCTGTGTGCAGCAGGGTGTAGTTGTATGGAGAACTACATTACTCTATCCAAACTTATCTTGTTGGTTTGCTTTCAATATAAAGCAACATATATGTTGTTATTAAGTTGTTACTGCTGTCACTAATGCATGTTATACATTACCGTTTAGGATATGCTGATGTTGATTTTACAACCCTTTATGGTATCTAAATTTCACTGCTGCAACATGCACGCTTAGGTGCACTGAGATCCCTGACCGGTCAGGTTTCTTTTAGTTGTTTTTTCTATACAACTGAACGTTTGGTCTATAGCATCCACATTATTACTCGTATTTGATTCATGACCATCTTGAGCAAAGATGCAGTGTGCTTTTTGAAAGGAATTGCTATATCAATAAAGTGTAGCATATTTACTTATTTACTAGCTGTATTATTCCTAGTGACTAAAAGAGTGCTGTATTACCTGTCTTTTTGGAAACAAAATATTTATTTGTTTCTCTCTCTCTTCTTATCTTTTCAACTATATATATATATATATATATATATATATATATATATATATATAGGTAAGCAAACATGAAGCACTCCAAAGGTCTTGCATATATTCTTCACTTTATTGTCCCCAAGGCTGCTGTGGATTATGTTCAGGAGTGCACTTTGTTGAAAATATATATATATATATATATATATATATATATATATATATATATATATATATATATATATATTTAAATTCATAATTAAAATTTTTTATTCCCAAATGACAGGTCTGGTGCTGCCTAACCTGCCTCCAACAACGACACGTCCCTGAACAGCAGGGGTTAAGGAACAGGAGTATATTGTAGATCCCTAAAGAGAGGCAAAAGACAAGTCCCTGCAACCAATTATTGAAAGTTTCCGAAAAATTTCCCATGAGGTGAAAAAAGAATCACAAACCATACCCCATATACACCCCTCTGACAAGCACTTTACTCTGAGGGGAAACAGGGTCTCAATATAGACTAAAAACCCCTCTCTCTGAAGAATCAAACGCACATCTTTATTCTTCAACTACCCCCAATGGAGGCAAAGTAAAGACAGAGGTATGTGTGAGGTGGGGGGGGTTTTATAGGGTTCTTAGGGTTTGGGAATATTTGCCTACTCCTAGTAGTAGAGAAGAGTTATTCCCAAGAGTAATGGATCGTGGACTCTCCTGAAAGAAAAAAGGAAGTGCTTGCTAAAATATAAAGGCTTAAGGTAGCAAGTTAAAATAAGTACATATTTCAATTCAGTAAGGAACTGAAAAAAGAATATAATTATATTATCATTGGAACATGTTGTGAGTAAAACTTAATTTTTATTACATTTTTTTAGTAAAAAGAAAAATTAAGAAAGGATTAAAAATACAATAATGGATTCTAAGGTATAATTGGAGAGTGGGGATAAAATTGTATGTATATAGGATAATCAGATGTGATGTTCTATTATGATGGTTTTTAAGTGGCATTATGGAAAATACACAAATGTAGTATAAATACTTGGCCAAAAATAAGTTCACTATACTGTGATTAATTATGTTGCAAATGGGGAAATACTCTTGATCTCTTTTTTGTACTTTGTCACAGTTAAATAAATGGAAACTTATTGAAGAGTATAAGATACTGCCAAAGATGCCAATATTGTTACAGTGATCTAGAGACTTCTACAAACATACATAAAAAACCCATTAGTCTCCCACTCCCTCCGTTATTTTAAAGGGACATAAAACAAGTTGGGAAAGAGACAAAATATAATAATATGTGCTTTAATTACTTTACCTGCAAATTTATATTGCAGTGCCTCACCATTAACCCTTTCTTTTAAGTTTCCAAATTGTACAGCTCTAACCCCCCCCCCCCCCCCCTCACACACACACACAAATGGAATTCCTTCTATATCCACCTTTGATTTGGTAGAATGCAAGGCTTTAACACTCATTATTTGCTGGAGCATGCCTAAAAGCAAATAAGCTGTTGTGAACTCAGTTGAAATACAATGCCTGTGTTTCTGATGCTAAACACTGATAAGGGGGTGGATCAGACAACTCCAAACAGCATGGCTATGTAACTAATTTTGCTTATTTTTAAAATACTTGCCAGCAATTTTTAAACTTTTTTTTTATGCAAACTATTTTTACTTAATTAGCCCTTTAAGGATATGCTCAGATCTCAACATGTTTTATGGCATTAGGAAGCCATTAAGTTGATAAAATTACAAGAGGAACACACAGACGCCACTGACACGTTTCACTGTCATGGCTTTTTCAAAGGCCCTTGTCAATTACTATTTCCTATTCAATCTTAATTCTTGTATGTTTTTATGTAAAATAAGGAAATGTCTAAGTGATCCCAAACTTTTGAATGCCAGTGTGTACTGTATATATATGTGTGTATGTATATATATATATATATATATATATATATATTCAAAACTAAGGCCCAGATTACGAGTTTTGCGTTAGAGGCTGTGCGGTGCTAACAAGCAGTTTTCTCTCACTGCTCACTTACCTGCAGCGCTGGTATTACGAGTTTTCAGAAACCCGTCATTAAAAGAGAAGAAGTGAGCGTTGAGCAAAATTTTGCTCATTACCGCACTCCAATACCAGCGCTGCTTAAGTCAGCGGTGAGCTGGTCGTACGTGCTCATGCACGATTTCCCCATGCTGCATAAACTAGAAATCCTTTCACCCACTGCAAAATATCCTTTCTAGGCATTTCTTTCTTTTGCACCTTGTTCCCTTTTGCCTCCTTGGCCTTCACTGCCTCCTTTGTTAACTGAAACATGTAAATATACCGCCCAAGACTGGCTTTGCTGATTGTCTTCTGATTCAAATGTTCCCATAATGGGTCTAGTTCACAATGTATGCCTAGCCTGTTCACTGCGCTAGGTAACGTGGACCTTAAATCCAAGGAGTTATTAAACTCCCTTGAAACCTCACTCGCCTTTGTTATATTCCTGCGCTCCCTCTAATCTTTTTTGCTCAATTTCTTTAACAGATTCAGTATTTTATTGCATTTCTGCTGACTCCCCTCTCCCTCATCTGATTCAGAATCAGAACTGTCGGACTCTGAATCAGAACTGAACTCCCCCTCCGAGAGATTAGACAAAATGTCTTTATACTCACTCAGGTCCCTGGGAGTCGATGTTGGGTCCATAATGCTATTTCCCTGGCTGCGGCTCCTGCTGCTATGCTCTTTGTCTTCTTTTCTCCGGCATACTGTATGTTCCTCAGCCGCGCTATAGGCACCATCATTGGCCACAAAATGCACGTGATTGCGTGCAGGGGATGCCCATCCATTAGTATCCTGCAATGATAGAGGGGAGGGGAGGGAGGAGGGAAGGGAGGGGATGCAGGTAGTTGCTGTGGTCCCTGGAAGTGGTCAGGAATGCATGGGAATATGACAAACCCCCTTTAGTAGATAAAGGCACAGGAAGGGGGACCGGGATAGGATCCAGGGGAAGATGTAAAGAAATTGGTGGGGGAGACCCTATCGTAATTACCCCATAGGCCAATTAGTGTGTTTTTCCCCTGTCCCTATCAGAATTACCCCCTATAGTGGCATTAATTGCCTGATGGTACTTTCCATAATATGCTCATTTTTTAGGGGAGGGAATGGAGGCCTCCATTCCCAGGCCTGCTCGTATACTAGGGGAGGGAATGGAGGAACGTCCATTGTCCTCCGTTCCCTTTCCGACTGACTACGATCGTCGTGCAACCGGAAGTGACGCCGCCGAATCAGTACACTTCCGATTTGGTGCGTTTCCGAGAAGGGGGAGGGGGCCATCTTAGGTGTGGCAGATCGGGCCTTACCTGCACCGGAGGCCTTAGCAGTGATGAAAGATGACCTAGCCGCTATGGAGGCCTGGAGAGAGGCCTTGCTTCGTGACTGGCGTAGGTTGCCATGGCCAGGAGGAGGGGGAGGAGAATGCTTCAAATCTGAGGCAGAGCATGTCCTAGGCAGTCCGGAATTAAAACCTTTGATCCGGACCTTTGCAAAGTGCCTTGACGGGGAGGAGGGGGAGAAGGAGGTAGAGAAGAGGGAGGGGATTCATCTTGATCAGAGAGAACCGGCAGGGGAAAAGGGAATGCTGATCTGGAACTGGATGAGGATACGTAGGAAACCTCACCTTCGTCAGAGCTTGGTAAATCAGATGAAGGGGGAATGGAAGAAGCAGGGGACATAGGGGGGCCTGGAAGGAATTTATGGGAATAAAACTCGCCTGTAACCCTTGTTACATAGGTAACTGTATGTTCAGCATGCTATCTAGCAGTCTTCTAGGTGGAACCTGCTTCCTCGCTCCATGGTCCTGCGGCCTGTGACACGAAGACAAGCTGTTCCTGCAATTTGTGAAGAAAGAAGACAAGCTGTGAACTGATCCTGCTGCCCTGGTAAGTCCCTAATATCCCTGTCTCATTTTCTAGCCCCTCCCTTAGTCCTATCCCTATCTCTCCCCCTATCCCTGCCTACTTCTTTTGTTTGCCTGCAGTTCCCCCCTCCCTCCCCCCACAACTTGGTATGGAGGGGGGTGAACTGCCATCTTCTTGAGCTCCTCCATTGTCCCATCCACTTACTGTACTCCCTGCCCATCTGGGCACTCCACACTCAATTGCTTTCCCTTTTAGGACTCGTTTCCATTGAGTCGCAATATTGGGTTTTCACAAGGTCTCAAAATGAAAAAACTGTGGGAAGCCATTACGCTTAGCGACCATTTCTGATGGCACGTTTTCCATCATTACCAGCAGTTGGGCAGCCAGCGTCCCATAGAAACAGCTACAACATAGACCTAGTTTCCATTGAGGTAATAAAAGTTTGGAAACTAGAGATAACATTTAGAGATAACATCTCTCTATGGAGAGTTTTTATGTTACTACTTTGCCAGTTGCCACCTCAATGAAAACAAGCCCACTGTCGGAAGCTGTCAATAACGTTGCAAACATTACTGCATGCTCATCAAGGTGTAAAAGAGGAAAAATAAGCTTTTCCATTCAGTTTCCAAACAATACAAGTGTTTTACTTTACAAAATTATTGTTATTTGTAATATTTATTGCTATCAATATATATTTACATATAAAAATATAATCAAGCACATATCTCCATAATTCCAACTAGTCCTATGCCTAGGGCAGCACTAAATAATACATATATCAATAAATGTAAAAATTTAATTTAAAAATATATATATATTTTTTTAATTAAATACATTTTTCATTTAATTTTGTTTTTTTAATGAATTCAATGTATCTTTGTGTTTGCTTCTCTCTAGAGGCAATCACAGGTAAGGAGCACAGACGTTAGACGTACATTTTATAGTGTAAGGTTGGGTTTCCATAGCAATGAACTTATTATGGCAAAATATTTGAGAAATCCAACACTGTAAGGAAGTGTTAACACAACATTAACTTATACCTACACGAAAAGAGCAACTACATACAATGCTCAAAATATTTCAGTGGAAACCTGGTACTAAAATGAAGCTGTAAACTACTTTTAGCTGTCCGTCGCTTTGGTAGCTTACAGCTCCATTTTTACCTCAGTGTAAACAAGCCCTTAGTAAGCCATTACATTTATCTCTTGTACATCATTTTGACTTTTTTTTTTAAAGGACTTATGCCTAGATTACGAGTTTTGCGCTAAACAGGGTGCGAAAATAACGCCAAAAAAATTTGCGTTATTTAACTCTCCCTAGCGCTGCCATTACGAGTTACTGAAAAGCCTCCTTGTGCTGTGCGTTATGGTGCGTTAGATCAATACCGCACAATAGCCAAAGGCTGAGTTTACGTGCTCGTGCACGCTTTCCCCATAGACATCAAAAGGGAAAAAAGTTTTATAAAAAAACCCTGAAGTGCGGAATGACGATTGCCGTAAAGCAACCCCATTGATATATATAATATATATAATATATAATATGTCTAACATCCCCAGGTGACTGGGACAGAACTTGCAGTGTTTTGCTTGTCTAACTGCCCTAGGTTTTACTAACTTTAGAGGGCTCAAATGTGTTTCCTCTGCTTTTCCTAGTGTTATGAGTTGGAGATCAAGTAATCGTATTAGAATAGTGAACATTGAACAAATAATAATATAAAGAACATAACAAATGTAACATGTGAACAATAAGATTAATTATAACAGTAAACTTCACATACATCTTAGTTAGTTAGATGTAGGTTGTGTGCATTATTACAACCAAGCTTAACATATCATAAATTGGTGGCATATCTTTTGAGCTTGCGCTGCAGTTACTATACCATATAATAAAATAGAAAAGAGAAGGGGGTATGAACAAATATCAGACATAATTCAATTATATATCATCTCACTCACAATATATAGGAAAGTCCCTGTTCAGGATTTGGCTTTCTTCTTAGGGATCTTGGACCAGTTGGATTTTCGTGATGTTGCTTGAATGTTTGGATTCTCATTTTGCTGTGATGAGGGTAGGCATTGTTGTATCTCTGGTGTCTCCAGTTCCAAGTATTTGCAAATTCCTGGTATATCTTCTGCTGACTTTAGTGTTATCATCTTGTCTTCTTTGGTTATATATAGAGCAAAAGGGAAACCCCATCTGTATATTATACTGTGTTTCCTCAGAAGAGATGTAAGAGGCCTAAGAGATTGTCTTCGTTGAAGGGTCCTGATGCACAAATCCTGGAGAAACTGGACAACGTTGCCCTGAAACTTGAACGTCGGATGTTGTCTTGCTGCTGACATTATGCGTTCTCTATCAGGATATCTGAGTAGCTTAACTATGACATCTCTGGGAGGCTCTCCATCCTTGGGTCTTGCCCTTAGGGTCCTGTGGGCTCTCTCTATTAGGAATTCTGTATCTCCATTTTCTCCAGTGATAGAGCGAAACAACTGTTGTAGATAAGAATGTAAATCTTTGGTAGACACACTTTCTGGGATCCCTTTGAGCCTGATGTTGTTTCTTCTGTGCCTATTTTCAATATCATACATTTTGTCTTGAAGGTCTAGCAGTTGTTGTGTATTCACAGTGCCTACTACATTGGAAACATCATCCACAAGCGTGTCTTGAGTGTTTTCCACTGCCTCTACTCTGTTTCCTAGTTCTAGCATGTCTTGCTTGATGTCTGCCAAACTGGATGTGACTGTAGAGTGTAAATTGTCTATTTTATCCCATAATTTTTCAAAATTCGCTGCTATGTCCTGCTTAGAGACCAGCGCCTGTAGATCTGCTTTGGTACCAGCGCCTGTAGATCTGCTTTGGTAGCTGGTGTATGGTCATCAGAGGTAGTTTGTGTATCTCTGATAAATTCAAATTCTTCTCCTAAGCTAGACTCTGTGCTTTCTTGAAGTTTTGTGCCTTTAACTGGTCTCAGATAAGATTCCATTGCTGATATTCTATTGGTCTTATCTGTCTTGGGAAGTCTCTTAATGCCATAGTATATTGTTTGTCCTGTTTTGTAGTTGATAGTGTAGAGGATATATATATAGATCTACTTCTCTGAATCTGATAGATATCGTTTGTCACCAATTGTTATCTCTCTGGAGGTTATCTATTCACTCCAACTCAGCCTGTTTACTAGAGTCTCCTTTTATATGTTCAGCAGCTTTTAAGCTTTAAGTGTCTGGCAGTCCTTTTGTGTTATAGGAGGGATTTTAGCAGTGGATCGGTATCTACATCGCAATCGTAGCTTTTATATAGTAATCCCCCCTATATGATATTGTGGTTTTAACTTTGATTAATAGTGCTACCAGAGTTGATTATAGTCTGACTGATTCATTAGGTATGAGTGCAGCTATCATTAGGTTCCTGTCTGATTTCTTCTGTACCCCTTGACCTGTTTGTGAGTTATTGCTGCATCAGATTTTTAGCCGTGGGGTGTGTAGGCCTAATCACTTTCGGGCATGTACAATCTGGTTCTCAGACGCATTTCATCGGTTACTGTGGTTTCTCAGTTCTGTTTCTGCTGCTCCTCTTTTCCTGTTCTAGGGTATGT
The DNA here is from genome assembly GCF_027579735.1 of Bombina bombina. Classification (NCBI taxonomy): domain Eukaryota; kingdom Metazoa; phylum Chordata; class Amphibia; order Anura; family Bombinatoridae; genus Bombina; species Bombina bombina. The sequence goes on from NC_069500.1 coordinate 756,496,319, forward strand.
AGCCCTGCAATGTCAGATCTTTGGATGTGCACAGAGTGCCGCTTTGCAGTATCTAGGCTGTGAATCTTCCGGTCCGCAAAACGTCTTTGTATCTTGTGATCGCTTTAAAAAATGCACCTCACTCCATCTTACCACTGACCATTATTAGCTTTTATGGCTGATGTAATGGCGTATTGCCACCTTTTAATCACAATACTGCCCGGAGCTCCGGTCTCACACAACCATCCTGGTGCGCAGTTAGGCTAGGCCCCATGCTTGAGCAATTTAAAGTGCATTAATGCAGTTTTTAAATCCTCAATAGAGGAACTGTCCACCACCATTTCGGCTAGGGAGCTACACCATAGTGTTCCTGCTGCAGCCACACAAGTGAGAGAAAGAGCAGGTCTAAGTAAAAGGCCTGTTTGACGAAAGAGTTTCCTTAAGAAGGACTCTAATTTGTGGTCCATTGGGTTCCTAAACAAAGTGTTATCCTCAATAAGGACAGTTGTACGTTTGGAGAGAGTGGAAATAGCACCATCAACCTTGTGGGATTGTTTCCCACATTCTGAGTCTTTAATACCTCCTTCAATAAATTGCGGATATACCCTGCCTTAAATCTAAAGGCATTGTTCAGGACCAGGCACAGGCATCCTGTTCATCTGATGACGCTTCTCCGTCAGAACTAGGTATATTTGCATCCTCAGAGTCAGCGCTCTGAACTTGGGGTTGAGGTGAAGAAATTTGCACATTAACCTCATGAGACTGAGTTAAATCCCCAGAAGTATGCTTACTTGGTTTGGGGATTGCGCCAAACATTCTGTCACAATTTTATACATGCCACTTTTAAATTCAGGAGTAAAATCAGTAGAGCCACCCTGAGTGACAAGTATTGGACAAACTTCCCTTTGAGAAATGGAAGGTTGTGTTTGGTTTGCATGCAAAATCCGAGGTACACAATTCACACAGATTTGGTTGACTTGGCATACTGGAACAAATATATGTAAGTAAAAGGATATCAGAAACTGACTCCTCTAAAGAAATATCATTGGGGACAGAAACATTTTGTTTCATATTTGTACTTATATAACAGTATACAATGTCACCTCATATAATAAACAGTGCAGAGAAAACCTGGTAGAGGACCCACTACATTATTGTAACACTCCCTCAGACACTTGTACAATCTCCCAATATAGAAAGTTTAAGAAATAAGTTAAGCCCATAAGTGCCCCCTGGCAGCTCCTGTATGGGTACTCACCCCTTCCTGGGACTGGCATGCACTAAAAAGCAGATTAAAATATGTTAAAGATCAGGCCCCAACTGTTGCAGGTGAAACCTAGTCACAGAGGCTCGAGATAACTGAGAGAAAAGCCTAGGAACACAAAGGGGCGGGGCTACCACTAGGTGTAAAGCTGAAATAATAAAAAATATGAATGTTTTTAAGTAGGATAAAGTGCACCAAGCATAATAATCCTATAAACCCTGTTAAAGTATGTTCCCCAACCTAACCGGATCATGCACTATAGAACCTCATCATGCATTTAAGCTATTGCCAGTTTTTCTTAAAGGACCATACACTTAATATTGTAAGGTGCTCAAAAAATTATTCTGAAACCTGCCAGAGGGTTTGAAAGGGTCAAAGGCTTAATAATAGTGTTCCCGGTGATATTAGAACTGTTATAGACATAATATGGAGAGGGGAGCAGGTTAAGTACACTGGCTATGCTGTACCTGTGTCAGAGTATCTACAAATAACATCTGGGCTATGTCTGTGCTGTGTAAATGCACTTATCTTACACAGCACTCCTCCACTGGCTTACCAGGCATGTCATCTATGTCAATGCAATTGCAGCAGTATCCAGTAGAGAACCCATTCAGTGCAGGTATTGAGTACCGCAGAGGATTAAAGTAGGAAATACTGGAGTCCTTCAGGGGGAGGCTAGGGATAAGTCCCCGCAATGCCTGAGGGTAGTTATGGCTGAAGTCCTTTTAGGGAAATGCGGAGCACATAACAGACTCTGGGTCTCACATAGGTCTGAGCTTCCAATTTGTAATCCATAAGCAAGTAGCTAGAACAACCTCTATTCCCAACCATCTCCTACGTTGCCAAAAACAAAACTAAGAGAGAGATGGGAAGTGGAAGGGTGTTAAAGCACTTGTATGGGTTCTTGGCCTCCTCCTAGTAGCTGGCTATGTATCCCATATGTTATGGAGGACTGTGGACGATTATCATTTTATGAAATAAAGCATCTTATTTTGAAGAAAGCAGGGGAGGCACATTGCTTTGCGAGCTACTGCAAAGTTACTGAAACTTTCTGTGAGAAACTTGTTATGTACTAACTGTTTTTGGAAAAACTGAAAGCTAACTTACATTGCTACGCCATATGATTGACATAACAAGAAGACACGCCTGCTACTAACATTTTAATTAGTAGAATTGCAGTTTGGATGATGATGATGATGATGATGGAGTGATGAATGGTGTGAGAAGTGGTTGAAGGGATAGATGACATCTGAGAGAGAATATACCTTTCACATCTGCAATGCTCGTAAGCTAAGTAATGCGTTATAGTTTAATAACGGCCTTGCTTGATAAGCTGATTACTGACTAATATGATTGTAATACATGCACAATAAACCCTATTGTTATTATACTGCATTCTTGTGTAAGCCTCCATTTTTATCAGTACTAGTCGGACCTGTTAGCAAGACAATACAGGTCCTTAAAGGGATTTGAAAACCAACAGGTCTTTACAGTATATTCATGAAGAACTTCTAGCAAGTAGAGGTGCTCCTGCGTTCATCCTTGCACTCACGAGAGCATGCTAATATAGACTCCAATGGAAGCCTCGTTTTCATACCGTGAGACACAGCAATCCACTTAGCACAGCGCAGGGGGAGAAATTGTGCAGCGTTTGTCAGCAAAATAAAAATATATATGTATATGAATATATGCATATACATATTTATGTGTTTATATGTGTATGAATAAGGCTTGAAGGCCGAAACGCATGAGACTCTTTATCTGTCTGCTGCTTTTATCTACTATTTTTGTATCCTGTTGAAATAAAGTCAATTTTTTTTTTAAAACAACAATCGCTTTGAATGACTCACTGGCTTACCTTTTTCTATATGTGTATATAGACAAATTAACACATAAATATATATGTATATAAGCATAGACATATATATTCACAGTAAAAACACAGTCCCCCATTCATGTCTATGTAAAGGCACTTTCAGGGCCATTTTGTCTTTTTAACACCCTACGTCCCCTCACTTTAACCCCATTATAACTGCTTCATGCATTTTTTTTATAAAAAAATAAAAATGCTCATATTTTTTTTTTTTTCCCCTTTAATGGCCCACGTTAAAATAGCGCTCTACTCGTAATCTAGCCCTATATATTTCAAGACAGCAGTTTTCATTAGTGTATTAACAATTGTTGTAAAAGCAATCTATAATCAAATATTGATAATAATTTCTTCCTTTAAAAAAACATGATTTTTAATGGTCTGATTTTACAAGTATGAGCAGACAATAACAAGATGGTAGCCTCATATTAGAGCCATATCTGATATTACAAGTGAATGGTAAAAAAATATTTACTATAGAGTCTTAACATGGGCAACATTTTTTTATCAAACCCTGCACTATCCATTTAGTGTATAATCACTGATATTACCAGTGGTTATGTGTTGTGCTGGAAAATTTAGTGTGCTTAGAGACCTGAAGGAAAGTGTTAAGGCTAGAATATATGGATAACAAAACACATGCATAATATATGAAAATAAAGTATTTCACATGCATATTAAAAGGTACAATATAGTTTGTTTAATTGATATAAATGTATAACAGTGATTTAAAGGGATTATATATATATATATATATATATATATATATATATATATATATATAAGCAAACAAGTAGAACATAACAATTCAGAGACCTGAATTGAAAACAAGCAATACTCACAAATTGCGCCAGTCAGAGGGACAGGAAATGATTGGCAGCTATTAGGGACAAACACTTTACAAGGGTGACACCCCAATAAAGTAAAAGTAACAGATAAATGCACAAAGGGTTAACAGCGCTCTCAAATCCTAATAAAAACAGAGTAATATGCAGTTGATATGTATATATATATATACACTATCAGTGATATGAATAACAGAAAGTTCCCAGGATGTAGATAATGTCAGTGAAAGTCCATATGATGTTTTAGATATAGTAAATACCCTTACCAGAATTTACCTCAATCATATGAGTTAAGTTGCCGCACTGGACTGATGTTGCTTTGATGTATATACCAAGATTGCACACTCCAAGAGGCGACAAGCAGCCCTATACACGAAGTTTGGGAGACTACCATTGTAGGAACCAAATCCCCATATACTCCAAGAGGTGGATGAAACCGTAAGAAGCATACACTGGTATCCAGAATTAATCTACCACCAAGCATACCCTCCAGTGCGACAACTTACCTCATATGATTGAGGTAAATTCTGGTAAGGGTATTTACTATATCTAAAACATCATATGGACTTTCACTGACATTATCTACATCCTGGGAACTTTCTGTTATTCATATCACTGATAGTGTATATATATATACATATACATATCAACTGCATAGTACTCTGTTTTTATTAGGATTTGAGAGCACTGTTAACCCTTTGTGCATATATATATATATATATATATATATATATATATGTGTGTGTGTTTGTATGCGTGTAGATTTGTGTGTATGCTTATATGTGTATCTGAATAAATGTGTGTGCACACATACATAAATACATATATATATATATATATATATACACACATACACACACACACACACATATATCAATAAAAAAGCATATAGTTAAAAATGTTAGTGAAGAACTCCACTATTTGACCTCCAGCTTAGTGCATCTTTGACTTGTCACTTAAACCATAGGGGCCAATAAATTATCAAGGCCCGAATGGGGCCAAATACCCCTGTTTCCGTGTGAGCCTTCAGGCTCGCCGGAAAAAAGAGTTAAGAAGCAGCCGTCTTAAGACCGCTGCTCCTTAACTCGTCCGCCTCCTCTGATTTGAACAGCCAATTGGATTTCAATAGCTCTCATCCTATTGGCTGATTTGAAAATTTCAGCCAATAGGAATACAAGGTACCCAAATATAAAACAGGTACCTTGCATTTAATCTTCAGTGTGCGGTGGTGACCGCATGAAGAGGATCCTCCACGCTGGATGTCTCCGCGGCCGGCGTTCTTGTTTCGCGGCCTCCTCTGCTCTGCGCTGCCTTCACCCTGGATGAAGATAGAAGAGGTCCCCACACTGGATGAAGATGTCACTGCTTGGAAGAAGACCTTCACGGCCAGGAAGAAGACCTTCTCCGCCGGACATACAAATGGGTAGCTTAGGTTTTTTAGTGTTAGGTTTTTTATTTTGGGGGGGGGGGGGTTACTGTTAGGGAGTGGACATAGTATTTTTTTTAGGTAAAAGAGCTGATCGCTTTAGGGCAATGCCCTACAAAAGGCCCTTTTAAGGGCTCCTGGCAGTTAAGTGTTAGATTAGGGGGTGTTTTTATTTTTATAGGGGTATAAGATTAGGTTTAAATATTTTATTTTTGATCATTTTGTTTATTTTTTTTCTATAATTTTAGACTTTTTTATTTTTGTAATTTTAGATGTATTTATTTTAATTTAATCTTAGGTTGTTTTTTTTAAGCAATGTTAGTTTTTTTATTTTAACTTAGTATTTTTTTATTTTTTGAAATTGGGGTTAATTTAGGGGGTGTTAGGTTAGGGGGCTTAGTGATTAAAGGGACAGTCTACACCAGAATTTTTATTGTTTTAAAAGATAGATAATCCCTTTATTACCCATTCCCCAGTTTTGCATAACCAACACAGTTATAATAATATACTTTTAACCTCTGGGATTATCTTGTATCTAAGCCTCTGCAAACGGCCCCTTTATTTCAGTTCTTTTGACAGACTTGCAGTCTAGCCAATCAGTGCCTGCTCCCAGATAACTTTATGTGCACGAACACAGTGTTATCTATATGAAATACGTGAACCAACACCCTCTAGTGGTGAAAAATGTATTCTGAAAAGAGGTGGCCTTCAAGGTCTAAGAAATTAGCATATGAACCTCCTAGGTTAAGCGTTCAACTAAGAATACCAAGAGAACAAAATTGGTGATAAAAGTAAATTGGAAAATTGTTTAAAATTACATGCTCTATCTGAATCATGAAAGTTTATTTTGGCCTAGAATGTCCCTTTAAATTAGTTATTTGCGTTGTGGGGGGATGGCAGTTTAGGAGTTAATAGGTTAATTAGGTTTATTGCGTTGTGTGGGGGTGGCAGGTTAGGGGTTATTAGTGTAATTAGGTTTATTGCGTTGTGGGGGGTGGCGGATTAGGGGTTAATACATTTATTAAGTAGTTTGCGTTGCAAGGGATGGCGGTTTAGGGGTTAATCACTTTATTAGGTATATTGTGTTGTGGGGGGTTGGCGGTTTTGGGCTTAATAGGTTAATTAGATATTTTGCAATGTGTGGGTTGGCGGATTAGAGGTTAATAGATTTTATTTAGTTATTGGGGTGGGGGATGACGGTTGACAGGTAGATATTGTGCATGCGTTAGGTGTTGGTTAGAACTTCCAGGGAGTTACGGTGCTCATATATTCAGCACAAGGCTTGCTGTGCCTGCCTATGTCTGACGAGGTGAAAATGGAGTAAAATTTCTGCATTTTCGCCACGTAAGTCCTTGCGCATAATATATGATACCAACTTGTGACGCGGTTCTATGTTGGTTTATGGGAGTAAAATTAGCGGACGACGGCTGAAATATTCGTGCCGCATTTATATATACGGCACAGTATATGTGATAGCAATACTGGACTAAAAACTGGTGTCACCGGCTTTTGCGGGCGACACCGCATATGTAATCTTGTCTCTACTGGTTGATTAATGTGCCTGCTCTATTTCGCTTTTTCAGTAGTCATTTTTAAATAGTAAAGCAATTTTATATAAAATTCTCAAGATGTTACCTTTTAAACTTTAACTACACAATAAACATTAACAAGCCATACTTTACTTTTAATCTTTGTTTGCTGCAACCTTACTTAAAAAAACGTGACCAACATTTGACATAAGCACTTTGTATCTGTGATTTTGAACGATTAATCTAATATACTTGTGTAGTTGTAATACACAGCAGCTGATGCTAGTGCCTCCTTTCGTTTCTTTACATGTAAAGCTGTATATTTAAAAAAGCATCACGTACAGCTAAACTCTAATCCCACCTACTGGACAAATTCTGCACAAGCAACTGTATGCAGCATTACAAGGTACATAAAACCTCAACATTTTCTTTCATGATTTGGATAGAATATGCAATTTTAAACAACTCTCTAATTTATTTCTATTATCAAATTTTCTCTGTTCTCTTAATATTTTTTGTTGAAAATCAGGGACGGAAACTCAGGAGTGTGCACACTTTTGCAAGAATGTTATCCATTTGCACCTAGGTATCTCTTCAAAAAAGAATACCATGAGAACGAAGCAAGTTTGATATTAGAAGTAAATTGGAAACCTTTTTTAAAATGGTATGCTCTGTCTGAATCACAAAATAAAATATTTGGGTCTCATATCCCTTTACTGCGTGTGAAAGTATTAAAGAAGCTAAATGGAAAGAGAATGGGAAGAGTGTGTCTGTTCACAGCTAATGACTACTCTCCCAGGCTGATATAAACTGCACTCTCACTGCTTTATTGGTAGATAATGACAAACTTCACAAGCAAAAACTCAAATATAAATGTATCCTGGCTCATACTCACCAGAAAGTCCTTTCCCTATTTAGGTAATGAACAGAATTGAACACCTATACAATTTCAAGAGTGGCCAGTCTTCCAAATCTCACAGAGCAGAGTAACCTCCCCTTTTCCACCGCTATCTTTATTAGTCTTAACTTCCTAATGGATTTCTATCCTCTTGTGTGTCTGTGACCAGACAGTTGCTCATTGGGCGCAGTTGACTGTATTCCCAGCGCATGCAGGGTCAGATTAGGAATGGCGTGCTTACAGTTATGCGCAAGCGATAATCGGGTTTATCGCACTGTTTGCGTGCATCGTATTTAGCGCTTGTTTTACAAGTTGAACGTAAACTCGATAGCACAAGTGAATTTGACACAGGTTGGGATAACGTATCACAAAACATATCAAAAATACATTAAGAAGATAAGTTACACTCATTAAACATGATCTAATAAAAATTATTTTTTAAAAAATTGCATAAAAAAATTATAAGGATCTCAGTTTTTATCAGGTGTTAGAGAAAAAAGGCAAGCAAAGGGCTTTCACCTAGAGATATATACATGTCTATAAGTGTGTACATACAGTATGCATTTAAATGTGTATATACATATATATATATTCACAAATATATATATATACACATATAAATACATATAAATATATATATATATATATATATATATATATATATATATATATATATATATGTATGTATACATATGTATTTAAGTGCATTGGAGCCCCTTCCATCAAGTAGATGGAAACATCTTAAAGCATATTTATGCAATATTCATATTTAATAAAGTGTTATACTGTGTATTTTATGTAAATATTTCACATTCCATTGTTCTGCACATAGCAGAATATGCTCTAAATATTTATAAATAGATATCCCTATATATATATCTGTATATATCTATACCTATATATAATCTTGTGTATATATATATATATATATATATATATAGGTGTAGATATATATTGTATCAAAATACTACCATATATATATATATATATATATATATATATATATATATGTGTATTTATGAATAAATAGAACATATTCTACTATGTAAAGAACATTAGAATATTTATATTTTAATGTCGGGTTAGCGCACTTGAGATTATACGATTGGCTTTGCATGTGAGTTGGGTGTTTTTCTTGGTCCATTGACATTTATGGAGGAATACGTTAACACTGTTGCAATATTCTAAGTTAGACTTTTTGCGCACATCGGGTTTAGAGCGTGAGCAAAAACTTTTGCATTTCGAGCGCAACCCGACACATGAAAAATGCTTACTTTTAGCGAGTTAGCGCACAAGCGGGAGCAATAAATAAAGCTCCACTTGTAATCTGGCCCATAACGTGTAGCTTTTGGAGATTAATTTACAGTTTGGAAACTTTGGTGAGCAACGTGCATATGGGTTTGAGTAGATGTCATGGTTCATGTGTAACTTAAAGGGACATTATACACTAGATTTTTCTTTGCATAAATGTTTTGTAGATGATCCATTTACATAGCCCATACAGCTTTTTTTTTAAAGTATAGTTTGTTTTTGCTTATTTTTAAATAACATTGCGCTGATTTTCAGACTCCTAACCAATTGCCAAAGTTTTAGGAGAATACTGATGTATACCTACTGCAGCTTGCACCTGTTTGTGTAAAGAGTTTTTTCATATGCAGAGGAAGGGGAAGGGGGGGGAGTGCCTGCTTTTTTTGCTATAGAACCACTTGTAGTGGGTGTTCCAGCAGTCCTAAAAAGGGGGGTTTTTAAATAAGTTTTTGAATGGTTTTAACTGAATTTTTAGATCAGTATCTGTGCATATCATTCTTTATAATAGTGTCTATTACATGCAGTTAAAGGGTCAGTAAACACAAGTCGTTATTTATTTTTAAAAAATTCCAGGTCGCATATTTTAAACTCCGCCCTCTATGACAAGATCTATTTTTTTTATATACGCCCCTGACACGCCCCCTGGCCATGCTAATGAGCACGCTCATGAAAATTATGAAAATCAAGGCACCTAGCAACAACGGAACAAAGTCATCTGATATATATATTATAGAATTTATAAGAATACATAAAAAAGGAATTTTCATTATAATAATAAAAAAATAAGCTAATTAATTGAATTACGATAAAACTAGTCGTGCAGTTTAAAAGTGATTTTAATTTTCATACCAAACTTACTAATTAGAGAATTATATTAACAAAAATGTAATACAAATGTTAAAGTGTCAGTAAACCTAAAAAATAATGTTATATAATTCTGCACATAGTGCAGAATTATATAACATTATATTAGTGCTATTGTTATAAAACCTTATATTCCCTTTGAATTTTTTAAAAATATGTCCGTTTTTCAGACCCGCTCTCTGTGCTTTTCTGAGCGGGTCTGTTTTTATTACACAGCGCATCGGGCCAGCTCTATAGTCACAGCCCGGCCCGACCACGCCATAACACTAAGTGCAGCTCGCTCCTGCTGTCAGACATTAGCAACCATCAAACATCAGTCAAGTACAAAATAAGTAACTTTTCCCACTGAACTGTGTTACACGAAACAAAAAGATCCCTAACTATGGTCTATCTTTGACACATAAGTCTCCCAAGGGAGCATAATGGGCTGGCGATCTACTATGCTCACGTTTAACCCCAGTGTAATTACTTAAAAAAGACTTGTGTTCCTGTACTAGTCTGAGTAAAAAAACAACATGTTTTCAAAGCCATATTATCAAATAAGTGTAATTCAAAGACACCCTTGATCAGGACCGGACCATGTCAAAAACACCTTGGCGGATTAGGGGTTAATACATTTATTAGTTATTGCGGTGGGGGGGTGGCGGTTGAGAGGTAGATATTGAGCATGCGTTAGATGTCTGATTTTATTATAACAGCAAGCGACGGGTTAAATATACGCGTATATGTGATGGAGTGTAAGGTTGGGTTAACATAGTAACCTATTCATTTTCAAGAAATCCGGCATCGGGTGGAAGGCTTAACACAACGCTAACTTACACGTCATGAAAAGGGCGACTGCACACAATCCGCAAACTATTTCAATGGATACATGGTACTGATTCATCATCCAATAGAATGAGAGATGCTTAAATGCTATTGGCTGATTTGAACAGCCAATAGGATTTTAGCAGCTCTAATTCCTATTGGCTGATTCAAATTTTTCATCCCATAGGAATGCAAGAAACGCTATTTTGAAACGGTTCCCTTGCATTGAAGATTCAGTGTACGGCGGCGACCGTATGAAGAGGATGCTCCGTGCCGGATGTCTTCAGGATGGACCCACTCCGCGCCGCCGGGATGAAGATAGAAGATGTTGCCTGGATGAAGAAGAAGAAGAGGCCGTCTGGATGAAGACTTCTCGCCGCCTGGATGAGGACTTCGCCACCTGGATGAAGATAGAAGAGGCCGTCTGGATGAAGACTTCTTGCCGTCTGGATGAAGATAGAAGAGGCCGCCTGGATGAAAACTTCTCGCCGCCTGGATGAAGATCGTTAAAGCGGGACTTCAAAACTGTAAGTGGATCGTCGGTGATTAGTGTTAGGTTTTTTTAAGGTTTTTTTGGGTGTTTTTTTTTTAGATTAGGGTTTGGGCAGCAAAAGAGCTAAATACTCTTTAAAGAGCAATACCCATACAAAGGCCCTTTTCAGGGCAATGGGTAGATTAGGTTTTTTAGAATTAGGTTTTTTATTTTGGGGGTTGGTTGGGTGGTGGGTTTTACTGTTGGGGTGGTCTTTGTATTTTTATTTTTATGGAAAAGAGCTGATATCTTTGGGGCAATGCCCCACAAAAGGCCCTTTTAAGGGCTATTGGTAGTTTATTGTAGGCTAGGTTTTTTTTATTTTGGGTGGGCTTTTTTATTTTGATAGGTCTATTAGATTAGGTGTAATTCTTTTTTATTTTGGATAATTTCGTTTGTTATTTTTCGTAATTTAGTGTTTGTTATTTTTTGCAATTTAGTCTTCTTTATTTTTTGTAAATAGATAGTTTGTAATTTTATAGTAGTATTAGGATTTTTTTTAATGTGTAGTTTGGTTTTATTTAATTGGTAGTTAGTTAAATTTTAGTTTAATAATTATATTAGTTTAATTGTTAGTTTAAACTTAGTTCTTTTAATTTGACAGGTACGTTTTAATGTAATTTAAGCTAGGGAAATGGTAATTTTAATATAAAGTTAGGGGGCGTTAGGTTTAGGGGTTACTAATTTAAATTAGTTTATTGCGATGTGGGGGGCTTGTGGTTTAGGGGTTAATAGTTTTATTTAGTATATTTTGTTGTGGGGGCTTGCAGTTTAGGGGTTAATAGGTTTATTATAGTGGCAGCGGTGTAGGGCTTAATAATTTATATAGTGGGGGCGATGTGGGTAGATGGCAGATTAGGGGTTAATAATATTTAAATAGTGTTTGCGATGCGGGAGGGAGGCGGTTTATCGGTTAATAACTTTATTATAGTGGTGACGATGTCGGGAAGCGGCGGAATAGGGGCTTATAATTATTTTTAGTGGCGGCGATGTCGGGAGCGGCAGATTAGGGGTTAATAAATTGAATATACTATTTGTGATGCGGGAGGGCCTCGGTTTAGTGGTTAATAGGTAGTTTATCTTGTCGGTATAGGCTGGGAAGCAAGCTTTTTAGCCTCACCGCAAAACTCGTAGTGGCAGTGCTATGAAAGTCCCATTAAAAAAACGTAATTTTTACGTGTGCGGGACTGACGTTGGGGTACATGCTAAAATTCTTGCGGTACAGCTATACCGAAAAGACTTGTAATGGCTTTGGTGCTGTTTTAATGCTGAAATTACAATTTTTTCAGCGTTAAAACACAAATGCACAACTCTTAATCTAGGAGAGAATGGGTTATCCAGTCATAGATTAAACCTTTTGAGTAATTTTCATAACCTTATGCTATAGCCATTTTTATTTGGCCTTCATTTATGCATTTATACAGATATTTTAGCTTTTTTATTTGAGGTACCCACTTACAATTATAATTATTTTTTAGAAAAAAAACTTTATTTTACAGAAATATTATAATCTGGGACAATGCCACCATATCAAATGCAACAACAACAAAAAATATTTTGTGTAACCTTTTCTATGGTGAACATAATAAATGACATCACAGGAGTCATTATTTCCTAAATTTTCAAAACCCAAACTTTATTGTCCTACATTTAGCATATGTCCACCATATATATATATATATATATATATATATATATATATATATAAAAGACAACCTCGACTCAAGGTAGTATTATTGAATTTAATTGAGCAGACACAACGCTATGCACTTACAGGAAATAAGATTAAAAAACACCTTAAAATAATATGTATATGTATAGCTCCAGGCTGCATAAGTCACAGTTCATTCCCAAGAGTTCATAATCCTCCAATACAAATGTTTATCAGCGCAGACTTTTTCAAGACGACTTCGGATGAACTGTGTACTGACGGGAGGATCCCCCTGCATTAAGAACGTATATTGCCCCAAGAGACATACTATATCGCAATACCATTACAGACTGAAATCAGGGAACATGCCATGTAACTAATAGGTACAGATAGAAGGAGCACTCTTTGAAAAACACATGGCTAGAAGCATGTCATGTTTTGCTCTAGGAGGCCAATGAGCAAGAGATATGTAAACGGAAGAGGAGGAGTTTATATGCGTTCTTAATGCAGGGGGATTCTCACGTCAGTACACAGTTTGTCCGAAGTCATCTTGAAAAAGTCTGCACAGAACAGATGAAACACGTAGACAGGGAAAGGACCAGTGTACACATCCATTCTTTCGCTTTAGAGAGGGTTCTCTTACAGGGACTTCAAACCACGGTAAAACATTTGTATTGGAGGATTATGAACTCTTGGGAATGAACTGTGACTTATGCAGCCTGGAGCCGTAAATATACATATGCTTTTAAGGCGTTTTTTTATCTTATTTCCTGTAAGTGCATAGCGTTGTGTGTGCTCAATTAAATTCAATAATACTACCTTGAGTCGAGGTTGCGCTTCTGTGATTTTTTCTTTTAGTTATCTATTGCCCTGTCACTCCTTGGTGCCTGGAGATTTCTTGAAGCTGCACCTACGATTCATTAAAGGGGAGAGCTACTATCCTTAAAGGATCTCATCATCAAGACAGCTTTAATAAGTAAACTACCTATACTCCCTGAGGCACGTTGGTAGTTAATTGTAAGAGGTTAGTTAAATTTGTTCAATTTGTGCAAATTGAGTGTTATAGCTATTAAGGACGTTATCCCCACGGACGTATAGTAACTCTTAAGATTACTGTGTGTGTACAGTTATGACACATTTAATAACAGTATAATATCACATATATTGCTGCATTTGTACGTTTGAGCAGCTCAAGGTTGAGTTTTATATATATATATATATAAAATTTTTTTAATTAAAATAAATAATAAAAAAACAGAAGATTTATTAGGTTTAAAATATTTACACATACAAATATGATATACTTTTGCATACATTTCCCATTTTCATGAGGATGGCTTAACCCCTACCTACCCCTGTCCCAATTTACTCAGTTTAGCTAAATATATATTTAAAATAAACAAAACTTGAAATTGTTGTATCAAATGTCATCCTAAATGTCAATTTTACATTCACCCAGTTCTCCCATGTATTTTAATTTCTTTTCCCCCCCCATCAGTTACTGTCAGGTTACCATTTTTACTATGAAGATCAATTGATAGCTATAAGGACATGAAATCCCTCTATCAAACGTGGGGTCTTATTATATATTTCTATGTTTGGGGGGGGGGGGGTTATAAAGGCCTCTTAAAAAGCCCCAGAACAGTCAAAACAGAACCAATGCTGAGAGGGAATTGTTAGAATTTCTCATAGCAGAAAGACAGACACAGGAGCACTTATTTGAAAGATCAGGTTTGCTGAGTTTAAATAAGGGGTATCAAGATTCTCTATGTATCATGGGGGCAATATATCCCATCCACAGATGTTGTTTTATATACCTATTGTTATGTCAAGTGATCAGCTAAACATGTTACCAATCCTATGAAAAAGATGCCTCTCCTCTTTAAAAGAGGGGTCATTTGTCCCCATTCAGTGCTTGTTTTGGGGTACTAGGGTCTCTTCTATTTGCCAAAGAAGCATTAAAGAAACCTAGTACACAAATGATTATGATTTCTATGGGAATCCCCTGCTCTCTAAAAAAGAGTAAGAGACCACTCATTTTAAAATGGCTAATTCCCTATTACATCTGAAGGGTATTATGTTTACGTGAGTTTTATGCTGTCTAGTTTTATAGCAATCACCTACTAATGACAGGAGTATAAGATCATACCTAGAAAAGAGAGGGATCCCCTCTTTCCAAAATGGGGTATCCTGCCAATCTGGGAAGAATGGGGCTCTTAAAGTTTCCCTCTTCAAACACTGTCCAGGTAAGTATTTGGGCAGTGGTGATCATCTACAAATTAGAGAGTGATTGCCTCTTTCATATGGGGGATTGCACACCCCTGTAAGATGCTGGTGACTGCCTTTAAATCAGCAATAACCTACAGTACACAGTGCTATTTAACCTGAGAGGGAGCTCACAGGTCTAACACAGCCCTTATCTCCACCCTCCATTTATGCTGTTTGGACAATGACAAAGGAGAGTTTGCTTTTTCAAATGAGGGGTCCCTTGTACTTCTAGCATAAGGGGGATATTAGGGCACTATTAAAGTTCACCTCAAGGCAAACAGCATTTTTTAGTGCTGGCGCAGGTAATAGACACTTTAATAATGCCCACCTGCATATTACAGGCTTATATCCTGCCTCCTAAAAGATCTGTTTTCCCTATGGGGAATTTACCACTAGTTCTAGCTGCTTTTACCTCTATGTGAGGTATCTTTGTGGGTTATTCAACTTACCAATAATTTTTTTGTGGTTACAATTATGTAATTTAGAAGACTTTCTGAATTATGTGTTGTGTTGGAAAACCCTATGTAGCCTATCATCATAAGGTAGTTCTTTTTACAGATTCTAATTTCCTCCTAAAGGTTGTTTCCGACTTCTTCTCTTTCAAAGATATTGTTTCACCTAGCTTTTACCCCCCAAAAAAGGAAAGGCTTTGTAAATCTCTCTGATGTGGTGGGCTCAGCAAATATAGAAGAACAACCATATTGTTAGTTATTTCTCATAGACCTTATCAAGGTATTGCTCCTACTAAAACATCCCTTTTCCAGATGCATTGTGTAATTTCAGGATCATACAAACAGAAGGGACTGCCAGTTTCAGGACTCTGGACACATTTAACAACAATGGTTTCAACTTCCTGGACAGAAACTACACCTGTCAAGAGGCTAACTAGAAATCAGTTGATACCTTCATTTCTCACTACAACTACAAGATTAATATTCATTTTTTCCACCCATCTTTACTTTAGATCTTACTGTTTTGTACTAATCTCATTGATGATTATTAGCCAGGAAGAGCCGAGATAATTAGGAATTAACACCAAGAAAAAATAAATTTCTGTATCTTAGGCCGTATACCTGGATAATACTCATCAGGTTCCCTACCTGGATGTTTTTTGACCATCTTTCAGTGGACAGAACAAGGAGTTAAGGAAGGTTTTGGAAACTGTTCAATTATGATGAGGGGTGGGGGGAGTATTGGGTTTGTACATTCCCTAAAGGTGGAGAGATCTCACTGGTAAGTGTTATCAAGGCATGTGCCAAGATATAGAAATAACCATTTTTGGTGTTAATTTCTTACATAATGCATTTTTAACTGCCCTCTCTTAGGTGCAACAATTAAACAAAATTAAGCTATTTTTTCAAGAATTGTCTTTTTTTCTTGGCCTCATGGATAAACAAAATACAAATAAAAAACATATTAATAAATAAATGTAACATTAGGGCGCTTCTTTAAGGTTAATGTACACATTAAATAGCATTAAATGAAAGTTATTGTATGACATCAATTTTAAGGAATTTTGAGAGACGTGTAATATAGAGGTTTGACAATTCAGACTCATCCAATTGGAATTAACAAATATTAATCATTTGGTGATTTCAGTTATAGAAGACAATTAGCATCTCTGATAGAGAATGGCCCAACAAGTGAAACACAAAAATACCACAGAATCTTCAGCTCTTGTTTACTACCTGCCTAGTTTTTACTGCGACTATAAATGTGTCGATTTTATGTTTTTAAAAGTAACATAGTAGATGAGGTTGAAAAGAGACCCAAGTCCATTGAGTTCAACCTATACAAATCTAATATACTTACAAAAAGCTCCACTTGAGCTTATATTTATCCCACTAAAAGGTGACCCATTTAATACAAGCAATCATATTCATGAGTTTTGTTTCTAGCCAGAAATATATCAAAACAATTTTTAAATGTATCTAGGGTATTGGCATTCACTACCTCCTTTGGTAATGAGTTCCACAATTTTATTGCTCTTACAGTTAAAAAACTTTTCCGTTGCAGGAGATTAAATCTCCTTTCCTCCAACCTTAGATTGTGACCTCTTCTTTATTCTTGAAGTGATATTCAGTTTGGATAATATTATGCTGTATTAATTCTATAGTGCTTTTCATAAAGCTGTATTAATTTTATAGTGCTTTTCATAAAACAATGTAAAACTTTTTATGAAAAGAAGAGACACTGAGTACTGGCTGTTTCCAGATCTTGGAATGGACCATCTCTATTTCCAGAAAAGTAGGTAGGGGCTTAGGGTAGTATGTTTTATTAATACTAAAAGATAAAATAACAATTGACTCCTAACTTGATAAAACCACAAAATATGATGTATATATGACACTCAGGTGTTTACTTAAACCCTTTGGTACACTCCACCACTCCTCTCCTTTTGCACGTCACCAGACACATTCTTATTGTTACACTTAACCACAGGCACATGTACCCAAGCAATCTCCCACCCTTACACACTCACTTGCAAGCACAATTTCCACACTTAAAGCACCGTTAAATACAGTAGAATTTTATAATCAAGGAGTGCATTCAAAAAACAAAATTAATACAATAGCACTTTCTCTGAATTTGAAATGAGCAGTTGATTTTTCAGACAAATTTCAAAATTGACTTCAATTTGCTGGCCCCCTGTATCATGTGAAAGTCATCAGCCAATCACAGATAGATGTACATATATACTGTGAATTCTTGCACATGCTCAGTGTGCATATAAAAACACTGCACAATTTGATAATGGAAGTAAACTGTCAATTATCTTAAAACTTCAGATAGCAGCATTATGAAACAGTGTTTGTTACAAGATCTCTATTGTCATGTAATAGCTTCTTGTAGTTGTTTAGTTTTACAGTTGTTTTTGGTTATTAAAAAAAAAAGTACAGAAGAGTATTGTTCCTGTTATCAGAGTCTGTGAGTTATACCTTTATATAACATAATATATAACCATGGCAACAAAGATGGGATAGTGGAAGCAGGACACTATGTATAGCTTAAATATCTTTTTGAAAAAGTACCTCCGTAAAGGCACGAAACACTTAGAAATTTCTGTTAATCACTGTCCACTGCAGGAGGATGAGCTTTTGGTTCATTTAGCAGCTACAGGACAAGAATTCACCTGCAAATTTGGAAAGCACGAGCACAAGCACGATATACCGGTTTGAGTTGTTTTGAGACATGCTTTTAGTCTGAACTATATTTCAGATTCCCTATCAGTTTGTAGATACCTGCCGGAACGAGCCACATACAGATGTCTGTGGGTTTGGTTTTCTACACACATAACTGTGCATGTTAAGTAAATCGCTTATTGGATTATATTTAAGTATGGAGCTGAAATACAGTGGTATATTCGTTATTAATAATCATTTGTGTTTATATTTACTGATTTCTGGGCTGCTTTGTTTTGCGCCATACTCATATGTTTTTCTTTGTTTTGTTACGTATACCTTAAGCATGGCTTTTATAGGCCACATGGAGGCCAATCCATCCTCATTGGACTCAAAAGCTGACAGGCTACTGTTTTTCTTGGAAGCCAATAAGGGACTTTACACTGTTGTGCACAACTACAAAACAATAGTAACTACTTACTATGTTATTGCATGTCACCCTGTTCCTGCAGTTCTTTACAAATCAGCTCTCTTGTTTAAATAGCTCAAAGGTGCCAGATGCTGAAGCTCCGCCTCTTTACATTGGGTGCCACCATCTTGGTGCGCAAGTATTCTCACAGCCTGTAACATGGGGCCGATTTATCACGGCCCCGGAAACAGGAGTTAAGAAGCAGCGGTCTTAAGATATAAATCCGCTCGATCTCATATGATCGGGTTGATTGACACCCCGTGCTAGCGGCTGATTGGCCGCGAATCTGCAGGGGGCGGCATTGCACAGGCAGGTCAACAGAACTGCTTGTGCAATGATAAATGCCAACAGCGTATGCTGTCAGCATTTATCGATGCCCGGAGGATATGATTCACTACAGTGGATCATGTCTGCCAAACACTTGATAAATCGGCCCCATAAGCTGTGCACACTAACAGATCAGTAATATTGTCCACTTTTTTAAAGCTGCATAATGTGCTTCAGGTCAGTGTACATGATACATCATGTGAGCTTTACATTTTTGCATTTTTAACACAGTTTTACAATTATACAAATTATATATAAAAAAAACCCCTCACCAATAATATAGAGCAATGCAGCCACAGCAAACATGTACATCTCCTGTTCTGTGTCATACAGCCTAACTTTAAGCATATTAAATAGCTGTAAAAAAGTGGAAAATATTACTGATCTGTAAGTGTGCACAGCTTATGTCATAGGCTGTGAGAATACCCGAGCGCCAAGATGGCAGCCCCCAGCACAAAGAGGTGGAGCTTCAGTATCTGGCACCTTTAAGCTATTAAAACAGGAGAACGGGTTTGAAAAGAGCACAGGAACAGGATGAAATGCTATAACAGTGATAAGCAACCATTTTAGGGTAGTTGTGCCCAGCTGTTTAATGTCCCTTTAAGAAGAGTGCTATGTTATTAGCAGGCCAGGCGCTTGCATAAAGGATCTAGGCAGCTGCCTTTATGCGCCCAAGCAGGGGGGCGCAATCTTGGAGAAACAAAAATTATATATTTTTTTCCATTTTTTATTTTTTAATTTAGTGCGCCTATATATTTTATTTTCATTTGAGCGTGATTCACTGTAGTTTCTTCCTGCAGAGCGAGATTCACAGATTCACAGTGCTGCAGTTTTGGACTTTTTTTTTATTCAAAAACTGGCGGCAACAGGCAGCACCAGCCATCACAGCTGATGTAAATTTCAAGAGAGGCGGGCCGGCAATATGTTGCGACGGAGACACTTAGAGCCCCGGTTTGACGGCCCATACCAGGTGTTACTGACAACACCCACCTCAGTCAAAGTGGAAGGGAAACCAAACTGGATACATGCCTCTTACTGTAAGAAAGTAAACTTCCAGGCCGGTGATAAAAACCTGTGTCAAAAGGGGACCACTGGGGACAAAGAGGGTTAACTAACTTCCAAAATGCATATACTGTCCTGTTTTTTCTTTGTCCCTTTCTTTGTGTTTTTTTACCTCTATATACCAGTGAAGGGCGACAAACGGACAAATTCCATCTGGCTTTTACACCAACAAACCGCCAAGCAACTGAATGCCACAGACTGTTGGATATGCTCTTATGTTCCTGCCAATCATAAAGGAATCCCTTTAATAGGTGTACCAATATCAATGAATGATTTACATGTGACAGATTACAGCTATGATGTTCAAATAGATATAGATCACTCTGTTCATAATGCTATCTCAGATCAAGGTACATACTTAGAACTTGCTGGTATAGTTTCTACACCTACAATGTGTCTAGGGCCAATGTATGTTAATTACATAGCAAACATAAAAGGTTGCATATTTAGTTTGCCCAAGGTATATGTGGGGGAAACAGATTGTAGAAAAGCTACCTTAACATTTAATATGGAACCTAACGAAGTACCATGTGATACAGAAAATGCTGATTGTAACAGTTTATGTTTTTGTTTAACGTTAAAAGCTTTGTGTGCCCCTAGGTGTGCCTGTCTTGAACAGACAGACAATGATGAATGGAGCTGTCAAACTCAGTTATATAACAATCAACTATGGCTGCGAAAGATGGTAAGATTATTCCAATAGTCCTAAACAAGGTATAAGCGAGAATAAGCAGATAAAGCCTGGATGTGGTTCCCTGCCTGGACAGGTTGGGAAATTGAGCTAGCAAATAGAATTAACAAATATGCTAGTATCATGGATGGGATCCATTGGAACCTGGTTTAACAATATGCTTACAAATCTTTTAAAACCTATACAGGGAGTGCAGAATTATTAGGCAAGTTGTATTTTTGAGGATTAATTTTATTATTGAACAACAACCATGTTCTCAATGAACCCAAAAAACTCATTAATATCAAAGCTGAATATTTTTGGAAGTAGTTTTTAGTTTGTTTTTAGTTTTAGCTATTTTAGGGGGATATCTGTGTGTGCAGGTGACTATTACTGTGCATAATTATTAGGCAACTTAACAAAAAACAAATATATACCCATTTCAATTATTTATTTTTAACAAGGAAACCAATATAACATCTCAACATTCACAAATATACATTTCTGACATTCAAAAACAAAACAAAAACAAATCAGTGACCAATATAGCCACTTTTCTTTGCAAGGACACTCAAAAGCCTGCCATCCATGGATTCTGTCAGTGTTTTGATCTGTTCACCATCAACATTGCGTGCAGCAGCAACCACAGCCTCCCAGACACTGTTCAGAGAGGTGTACTGTTTTCCCTCCTTGTAAATCTCACATTTGATGATGGACCACAGGTTCTCAATGGGGTTCAGATCAGGTGAACAAGGAAGCCATGTCATTAGATTTTCTTCTTTTATACCCTTTCTTGCCAGCCACGCTGAGGAGTACTTGGACGCGTGTGATGGAGCATTGTCCTGCATGAAAATCATGTTTTTCTTGAAGGATGCAGACTTCTTCCTGTACCACTGCTTGAAGAAGGTGTCTTCCAGAAACTGGCAGTAGGACTGGGAGTTGAGCTTGACTCCATCCTCAACCCGAAAAGGCCCCTCAAGCTCATCTTTGATGATACTAGCCCAAACCAGTACTCCACCTCCACCTTGCTGGCGTCTGAGTCGGACTGGAGCTCTCTGCCCTTTACCAATCCAGCCACGGGCCCATCAATCTGGCCCATCAAGACTCACTCTCATTTCATCAGTCCATAAAACCTTAGAAAAATCAGTCTTGAGATATTTCTTGGCCCAGTCTTGACGTTTCAGCTTGTGTGTCTTGTTCAGTGGTGGTCGTCTTTCAGCCTTTCTTACCTTGGCCATGTCTCTGAGTATTGCACACCTTGTGCTTTTGGGCACTCCAGTGATGTTGCAGCTCTGAAATATGGCCAAACTGGTGGCAAGTGGCATCTTGGCAGCTGCACGCTTGACTTTTCTCAGTTCATGGGCATTTATTTTGCGCCTTGGGTTTTCCACACGCTTCTTGCGACCCTGTTGACTATTTTGAATGAAACGCTTGATTGTTCGATGATCACGCTTCAGAAGCTTTGCAATTTTAAGAGTGCTGCATCCCTCTGCAAGATATCTCACTATTTTTGACTTTTCTGAGCCTGTCAAGTCCTTCTTTTGACCCATTTTGCCAAAGGAAAGGAAGTTGCCTAATAATTATGCACACCTGATATAGGGTGTTGATGTCATTAGACCAAACCCCTTCTCATTACAGAGATGCACATCACCTAATATGCTTAATTGGTAGTAGGCTTTCGAGCCTATACAGCTTGGAGTAAGACAACATGCATAAAGAGGATGATGTGGTCAAAATACTAATTTGCCTAATAATTCTGCACTCCCTGTAGTGGTAGTGATAGGAGTAATTCTAATGTGCCTAATTGTTGGAAATGGTTAATGATTTGTGTTTCTCATTGCAGCAAAACAAGATGAAGATACCTATTGTTTAGGATGATACAACAGCCACAGAGATGACCGAATGATAACCTAGCTCAGCTACCTGCCTTCCGTGCAGACCCTCCAGTCATTTTAGGAGACAGGTGGAAGATCTCATCTCTGCAAGGGGGTCCCACAATTGCACCTCATCAGCTTTGGGCCTACTGCAGGATTTGGACCTAGGCCTGTAAAGGGATGCAGTTCTGGCTGCTGTTGTTATCTGTTTAGATAGAGATTGCATATTTTGTGTTTGCGTGTAACCAATAAAGATGTGTGAATGCTTAGAGGAAATGGTGACTATGTAGGCAGATCTGGAATGGAGGCTCAGCATCCCACTGTCTATGCAGCTTATCTGTATACTCAGTGATATACAGTCTGTCTAAGGGGTCATTTCCAGGTAGGAAGGCTGTTAGCTAGTCAAATGAGAGACACAAAGTAATAATGGTGTGATAATAAACGCAAGGTAATAGATAAATATATGTGATAATAAACGCAAGGTAATAGATAAATATATGTGATAATAAAATTATCAAAAGGGTGAGAAATGTTAGGGAAAAATATTTTAATTCTGTATATATTTTTCTTATGTGTTATAATGGGCTGATGTGACATTTTTAAACAGTTACATTTTCCCTTGTCAGTTCAGCTCTTTTGCTGTGTATGCAAAGTAAGTCTTTTCAGCTATAGTAACAACACCCAAAGTTTGTATGGACAAGATAAGAAGACCACGAGGTGCTTACATGTGAAGATTCTTAGTTGGAAGCACAGCACATGGGCTATAAAAGAAGACACTGTTCTTATCTGAGGCTGCGTGCCACACTCTGTATTACTGTGTGAAATGACCTGTTGTCATTTTGTTGTAATCTTGTTTAATTGTACAATTATAACCTTTTAATTTGGAACAGCTGCCTTCATGTTATTTTTTTTTCAACAGTATTTAACATGTGTTAGTTAACTTATATTAGATATGCTTAGTGTTACATTTTAACAATTTTCACTTGTGGCATTTAAAGATTGATTTCAGTGTTTTTTCTGTTGTACTCACACAAACCATACGTTGTTTTCATATGCAGTACAAGCATTTTTAGAAAACAACTTAAGTTTGCAGAAATAGCATACCATGGCAAAACACCACAATATGAATACAACAAGGTCATTTTGTGCGTGTGTGTTGTTTTCTATATCATATATGGTAAACATCACCGTGGGAGTCATTATTTCCTAAATGTTTCAAACACACATTTTTATTTTTATTTTTTAACCTTTTTTGTTTTTTTGTTTTTTTTTGTTTAATAGTTTTTATTGGGGTTTAAGAAAATACAAAAACATACAGTTTGCTCATATAACATACCAAGGTTACAAGTTACAGAAATAGTATCACCAATACATTGATATGTCGACATCTACAGAAAGAGAGAACAGTAGGTGGTCCCAACATATTCACCAGTCACATTACCGTATACCCTACTCTTCAAATGTTAAAGAAGCAAACCCATGGGCACCCCTCTTTTTTTCCCCCTCCTTAATAACCAAGGCCACTTACGGACCTCGCAAATGTATAACTCTAGTCTGAGGGATAGTGAGCCACTCAAGCCCCCTTCGGGCCTGCACTTTAGTTCAAAATATGCAACAGTTATAACCACCTAAGCAGAGAGCCAAAAGCTCCCAGAAAATCAAGAGCCATTGGACAGAGGAGCATATTGACATGTTGAACTTAACCTCAAATCTAATTCTCTACACAAATCTTAAAACTAACATAGTGAGCCAGTATTAGACCCTGAAATATATATATAGTGGGTAGTATGAGTTCAAAAGTTAAAAAGATAGTTAAGGCCTCCCCAAAGGACTAAAAATGATAAATCTTGTCCTAATCTTGCTATAATCTATAGGCACCATATGTAGCAATTTTGAGTAAGGATCCTACTATATAACTAGACCCCAGATATCTATTCACTAAATCTCTAGATACTCCAGAGCATTCCAGGGGAAAAATGTGCCCTAGCTGCACAGTCTCGGCCACAGACAGCGCACCCAGGTTGCTAGAGGACTAAAGACATCTATGGGATAAAAAGCAAGCTACTCATTTATAAGGAGGCTTCCCCTACTACCCACTAAAATAGACAGAGAGTTACACATGAATTAAGGTTGTGTTCAGGCTAGAGAGATAATTTCAGAGAGCTATAGTATAGCAAGGCCCACATAATCAGCCCAGTTAATGGCACACATATGAGGTAACATCTAGACATAGAAATTATATTAGCCATGTGAACGTTAAAATTCACCCAGCAAAATATCATTAATATACACGCTGCATCAGCTATACAACTCCTATCCTGACTAAGTATAATAGCACCCTTAGTACACAGAATTGATATTGAACTTAGACAGATAACACAGTGGAGTTCCTCTTGTAAACACATATATGGAGATAGCACAGTTAGGAATCTCAATAATACTTACAACAAAACAGGGGGTATTAACCAGGATTTGAGTACAATACAGGCAGTCTCTCCTCTATTCGGGTGAATAATATATAAAGTCCATCATTACTACAGGAACTAGAGACATGACGGTTTCCATTCACACTTATATTAGCCATACATAACCTCCTTATCAGAGCATCGGACTCTTGGTCGTCATAAAATAAATAGGGTCGCAACTCGCAACCCTCTGAACCGACAGTGTGTTAGATGTTTAGGCAGGAACATAACAGACAAGAACCGTCTCACCTACTTTAACAGTCCTCAGCTGCCAACAAGTTGTAAGAATTTATCCTACCCCGGTTCTATTATGAAAAATGTCCCAGCAGTTCATATCTTGTTGCAGGGCAGCTTGCCAGAACAGATAGCGAAGTAACGCCCCAGGACATCCATGTAACAGGGGTATTGATAGGAATGCCCCGCCGGGCCTTTTACCTCTGGAGACGTAGTGCCGTGATCTCTAAGAGATCCAGCACCAGAAGGGCCCATTCTGCTCTCAAAAAGGTCAGCAGGGGAACATCCCGAGCCGGGACGCCGAGAGTAATCCTCCGCTGACGAGTCTCGCGCCTCCTTGTGTTCCCCGGGTCGCCAGTAGGTGTCTGTAGGATTGCCCAAAATAACCTCCGCTGGCTCAAAGTCCCCGTTCTGTAAAGTTTCACCCGGGAGGAGGGGATCAGATAAACTCTGCATCATGCAGCTACTATCTCCTGCCGCTGGACAAACTTCTGAGCTTACGCTCTGCAGCCCAGAGGACCGCAATGTTCTCCATGACACCTCTCCCCACGTGGCAGCTCTATCTGGGGATGCCGGTGCATTCGTAGATAATATAATTTTGTCTATTCTCGCACATATTTTCATCTCATAGTCCTCCATCAGAGCCTTGACAACACAATATAGCTCCTCCATGGCAGTAAAATAACAAATGAATGCAGAGGCACAGTGTTTACTCTGCTCACCCAGTTCCCTGGGGGGGGGGGGGTGCTGAGTACTCTTCCTTACAGGCCGCCAAGAGATCTCCCAGCGATCCAGTCTGGGAGGCCTCTGTCCTTTAAATATAGGTATCTTTCAATCCAGCTGAGAATCGGCTGCTTAAATAGATTCAAGTTTAGGCTGGATGGGTGCACAGATTGTCATTTACAAGGCGGATTGCAAATCATTTGGACAGAGCTCCCAGTTTAGCAGCCATCTTGGGCCATAGCCCGGACACGCCCCCCCTCAAACACACATTTTATTATTCCATGTCTATCAGCTCACCATCCCAGAACATCTCAAAAATATTATTATAAACCTTTATAATTCAACACAAAATTGTTAAAAGCAGCAGGAAAAAATGTTTCCATAAACCAGCTTGCTATTTATGCAGAAAATAAGAAGAAATCAAATACCTAACCATAAAACTATCAGACACATTTTAAACTAACCAACATTTCTAGAGGAACGTATAGTTAAAATAAATACATGCACCAAAACTCTGCCTATAAAGAATCTTATATTTTTATACACAGATAGATCTCTCATTTATTTGGATAGCTGCAAATTTTAATAAGCTCAGAGAAACAAGGAGCTGTCAACAACACAACAAACAGTGGCTAACGATTGCTGCTTTGTGATGGTTATTACTATTAAAGGGACACTCAAGTCAAAATAAACGTTTATGATTCAGAAAGAGCAGCAGTTTTAAGACACTTTCCAATTTACTTCCATTATTTTGCACAGTCTTTTTATATTCACACTTTCTGGGGAACAAGCTCCTACAAGCTCACAGGGTATACATAAACTAGTCTGTGATTGGCTGATGTCTCTCACATGATACAAGGGGGCCGGAAATGGGAGAACAAGTAAATTTGCCTGAAAAAAAATCTACTGCTTATTTCAAATTCAGAGTAGGTGTTATTGCATTGTCTTTTTATTATGCACTTGATAATTATGCAATTCCACTGTATTTAGTGGTCCTTTAGGATGACATGACAGAAATAAGGACACAAAACTCCTCTTATAAATGCAGGGTCTTATGACATATTTCTATTTTGAGGAGAACAATAAGGGATTCTCTAGATCTTCAGCACCTGATTTGATACTGAAAATAGCTCATTAAGAACTAGCTTCTAATACATTATCCCTAACTGAGCAACATTTTATAGGCTTAAAAACTAAATGACTAACAATTTAGTTTAACATTCCAATCTACCTGCTCCATGATGATCCATCAGTGTCTCACAAACCTAGAAAAAACATTGGTGCAGTTTCAAAAGTAACTCACACCCTACAGCCCCCATTAATGTAATAAACTGATAATATATTATAGTAAAAATGTTAATTAAAATACATAGAGGCAATTTTGTAGAGGTAGCATTATACTGTGATACCTAACAGCCACAGTAGATTTATGCCAATGCCACAATTCAATGGTTCCTCATCAGAGAGGATCTGGATATTAGAAACTCACCCCTGTATATAAGGGGCTATACTTTTCCATATATTTCAGTGTTCTCCACAGGACCTTTTTTAGTGGGTGCACAACCCTCCTGATTTTACTGACCTCCCGGCTAAAATGTTAGCCAATATTAAGCTAAAATTAGCTCACATTCAAAATTCTCAATTTTTATGGCACAAATTATCATTAAAGTGAATGTAAAGTTGAATGAATGAGCGCACAGTTTTTAAAAATACTATTAAAAACAGGAACCCTTTAATTCATAAAACTTTACATTGCAGCATTTTCTTTAAATACTTATCTTTTTCATTAGGAAACCCGGACCGGTGATCCTCCGCTCGCAGCTCCTCTGTACTTAGCACAACAATGATGAAACCGGCTTCCTCCAATAATGGTGTGCACCGTGGAGCGTCCAGCTCATGAGGCCACGCAACAATTGTAGGAAGCCAGTTTCATCATCGATGCTAAGTACAGCATGAGAAGCGGCGGGAGGATCGCTGGTCTGGGTATCCTAAAGAAAAAGGCATTTTTTTTTAAAATGCTTCAATGTAAATTGAAATAAATGTATGAAAGTGTCCCTGTTTTAATAGTATTTTTAAAAACAGGTCACTCATTCATTAAAATTCACATTCAGGGGCAGAGCCAACAGCTGAAACAAGAAGACGCACTTTAGGAGAGCTCCTGGCTCTATTATAACTTTTAGAGGCTTATTTTACGGATCCTGCCTAAAATATCGTATATCACTGGATATTGAGAAATACCCTGATGGAATCTGGAAAGTTAAAAAATACTAAACAAGACTGCGGACTGCATAAGTTCAGCAGTTAAACAAGAGAGACTGCCATTGTGTGAAGAGCCATGTGCGTTGCTGGAACTACTGCGTGGCACCCACCCTGGGAGCAATGAATAAGAAGGGAATAGACAAAGCTGTGTTTTGCATTCTTCCACACCGGTTAATTCCTGCTGAATATCCATATTATGTCATGTGTGGTATATATCATCAGGGAGATGAGCCGACCTCCTAGATGAACACCGAGCCAAGTTTGAACACACGCTAAAAATGGAGCTACAACCGGATACAGCAGGTTCTGCAGAGCAAGCTTTTCTACTCACAGCGCTTTGGGGCTCCAGCGCTTAACAACAATCCTGAACAGGAGTGAGAAAGAACCGGAACTTGTTACCATATTACCCATAGTAGAGGTTGAGGAGATTGCAAACACAAGTGCCATAGGAAAACAATGTACTCCTTTGTGGATTAATGAAAACGCATTGTTGTGGCCCGACCAGCATCTACATCAGCCCAGGCGAATAGGAGGGGTATACCTAGGAAAGCTGACAAGCTCTCTCACGACCAAGGAAAATCATTGCGATGCAATTGGAAAACCAGTGATGCACCTCACGCAATTGGGAACCACTATCCACCGCCAACAACTGGTGTGGGGTAACGATGCAGAATACTCCATAAGGATCTTGTGTATCCAATACCTATTTGAAGATTGCTCGGTGTGCCTTATATAATATTGGTTAATGTTGATAGGATGCAAAACTGCGTGTTTAGTTTCATAACTAAAAACCTCAAGTATCTACATTTGGTCTTTGCCATAACTAAGACTACACCTATTATAAGACAAGATTAATAACCTACTGTGTATTGAATCAATGTTTGCCCTCTTATCGCTAGAAGATAAACTGCTCTATCTATAATATATTTGCTAATTTAGGCGTGTTGCTTGGACTTGCATATTATGTTTTACTGTAAACATATACACAGGAGTTATTTAACTTTTAATTACTAGCACATAACATATTATATGTTTGCTAATCTTGAGGTGTTACTTAAACTTTCATATTATGCTTTTTCATCTACTAGACTAGGTCAAAATAACGTACACAGGGGGTTATTATAAGCTAGTATACTGTCTTTATTTAAACAATGTTGCCTGCAGCTACAAGTTCCTTTGTTGATTTCAAAATCTCATGCAGTCTTAGCACTTAAATATTTCAACTATTCACAAGATAATTTTTCCTAGTTAAAGATATATCCTACACTAATATCACAATCCTTATACTTGGTATTCTACTATAATTCCCCAGCAGTCTTATTGTCTCATATCAATCAGGCAGAGCAACTATTTCACTATATATCAAGGAACATGATCATTTTCAGTAGATGACATCCTCATCTTAAGGTCCAGCATCCTATTCCTCTGTCAGGTT